>NC_084589.1:2790897-2995897 GCF_033807715.1 Cololabis saira
TGTACTTCAACATTAATCTTGACATTTCGACTTTTTTCTCGAAATTTTGACTTTTTTCTCGACATTTTGACTTTTTTCTCGACTTTTTTCTCAAAGTGCATAATAATTCCCCCAGTTATAACTAATATAGATACATGCAGCATGTGTTGTCTTCATTCTAAGGCTTATAAAAGACTTCATTTTTTGCGGCTCCAGACATATTTGTTTTTTGTGTTTTTGTGTCAAATATGGCTCTTTCAACATCTTGGGTTACCGACCCCTGGTCTAGAGGATCCCAGGTTCAAGCCCCAGAATGGCAACGAAGATAAACCACTTTTGGCCCCTGAGCCAGGCCTTAACCCTGATTGCTCCACAAATGGTGTGTGTGTTCTCTCAGATGTAAGTCGCTTTAGATAAAAGCGTCTGCTAAATGACAGTTATTTATTTATGTCATATATTTTTCTTAGTGATTTCAGTTTTCGAATCATTTTTGATTTGACCGGCAAACTGGACTGAAGCATTTGGTTTAGCACTGTTTAAGAAGCAGTGGAGGACCAGGTTTAATGATTTAAAATGAGCAGTGGTTTTGAACGCTGTCTGCAAGGCCGCGTTAATGCACGGGCTTACCTGGGCTGAAGCCCAGGGGCCCGCCAACTTCAGGGGCGTATCATTTTGGGGTCATGATGAGCTGAAAAAGTCATATTGTTTCGTAACTTGTCAGGTTTCCTGTCCATCACTCTATACGCACGTTAAGGGCTGCTGATTGATCTAAATTACGAGTGACCCACGTGGGCCCCACGGCCTGTGGGCGGGCCTTAGGCCATGGGTGACCCATCAGAGTGTGTTGGGGTGTGTCCCGCTATGATTGATTGACAGTTGCAAAATGTTGGGGAAGAAAGATAAAGATGCTGACAAATCGGCATCGGAACGCCAATATAAGCAGCAGAGAAGATTTTTCTCTAAAATGCATTTCAAGTGCAAACTCAGTAACGGGGAGTGTGTGCCCAGAGAATGGCTGTGTTATTCACCATCAGCAGGTTGTGTGTTTTGTTTTGCATGCAAAATATTTGGCGAGAACAAGGAAAAGTCAGCATTTGTTAGTGGGGGTTATTCTGACTGCAAACATACTAGTGATCGTATTGCAGAACATGAAAGCTGTGATATTCACAGAAAAGCCATGATCGCTTACGTCAATCAAGCAGCTGACTGTGGGACAGTGGACACAGAACTCAAAAAACAGTTCAATGAGGAGTGTGGATATTGGACACAGGTTCTACAGAGAGTTGTTACTGTTGTGAAGTATTTGGCTGAAAGGGGACTTGCTTTCAGGGGTGACAGCCACAGGTTTGGAGACACCGACAACGGCAATTATTTGGGCAGCATGGAGCTGATCAGCCAGTTTGATCCTTTTTTTAAAGGTTCATATTGAAAAATACAGAGGAACTCCATCCTACCTCTCCCTGAATGTGTGTGAGGAATTCATACAGCTGATCGGACAGAAGGTGCTCGAGGAAATCATCAGCAGAGTGAAATTTGCAAAGTATTTCGCTATCAGTGTGGACTCCACGCCAGATATCACACATGTGGACCAGCTGACTTTCATCCTGCGGTACGTATCACCAGAAAGATGCATAGAGGAGCACTTTGTAAAGTTCCTCCCTATTGAATATAAAGCCACACGGGAGAACCCCTGTTCAACTCAGTTGTTAGTGTTTTAGATGAGATGGGCATTGACATTACCGTATTTTCGCGACCATTCGGCGCGCCGTGTGGAAGGGCGCACCCTCAGTTTTTTGTGTCATTTTTGGATTTGAAACACACATACGGCGGACCGACCGAAAAGGTGGCGTCTACACACACATGGAGCGCCGCCTTACAACGACACACACACGCGCGCGCAAAACACACACAAATAAAGCGGAAAAAAAACAAAATTTAAAATAAAGCGGGAGCAAAACTTAGTTGGATTGTACTTTATTTAAGTTATTACATTAATCAAACCCATCGAAATCTTCATCTTCCGTTTCTGCATTCATCCGAGCCTGATGGCGCTGAGATCAGGAGAACTGATCAATGAGACCGGGAGAACTGATCAGACCGGGAGAACTGATCAATGAGACCGGGAGAACTGATCAATGAGACCAGGAGAACTGATCAGCTGCGACGGGCAGAGCCCGCAGCTCTATGGCCGCGCTGCAGCCGAGTCACTTTCCTGCCGTGCGGCCCCTCGGAAATGATGCTGGCTTTTGCAAAAGCCCAAATAAGCCAAACCCAGCAGACATGTCAGCCCACGCATCTACAATCCTTCAACAGTAAACGACGGAGCCCGCCGACCGAGTGGTAGCCGACATGTCGGCTGTGTCGGCACGTGTCGGCTGCTGCTCGGTCGGTGGTTCCTCCAGCATTCCGCCTCTGCGGCGCAGCTCCCCCGGGAGCCGCGTCTCCTTCTTGGTAGCGAGGCCGAGTCTCCCCGTCCGCTCCAGGAGTCCCGCCACGGAGCCGCCGCCGGGCAATCACGGACAATTCACCCCCCACCCCTTCCCCTTTAACGTTCTCATGGTGGCCTCAATTACGTCCGCCTTATGGATCCGCATTAAGTCGACGCAGCCCTACGCCGTAGGCTCTGCATCTGTGTAACGCAGAACCATAAATCAGCCTTTACCATAATACAATGGGCGCATTGCGTCATTGGGCGCACAGCACATTTAAAAAAAAAAAAAAGACGTTTATATGCGCCTAATGGTTGCAAAAATACGGTAATAACTGTAGAGGACAATGTTACGACAATGCTATCAATATGTCAGGAGCCTACAAAGGCGTGCAGGCCTGCATTATGCAGATCAGCACATTGGCAGAGTGGGTACCCTGTGCAGCACACACCCTAAACCTGCTGGGGGTTAACAGTGTGAACTGCTGTAAGGAGACTGAACAGTTTTTCAGTTTTGTTCAACTTTTCATCAAAGACCACTTCACGCTGGCAGATGATCAGGGCAGGGTTGCAGCCCAATGATAATAAAAGAATCGAGACTTTGAAATCACTTTCTGATACAAGATGGTCAGCGCACGCTGTCGCAACCTAAGCCCTGTGTCAGAATTACGCTGAAATCCAGCAGTCATTACTCAACATTGCTGATGATGAGCACCAGATTTTGGGCACAAGAGAGGAGGCGAGGGCACTGCACAAAAAGATGAATAAACTGGAAATTGCATTAATGTGCAACATGTGGAATGCCATCCTTCAACGTTTCCAGGGGGTGAGTCCTGCACTACAAGCGGTGGAATTCGATCTGTGCAACGCTGTGGATCTCGTTCGGTCATTGCGTGAATATGTCGCAAGCCTCCGGGATCAGTTTGATAGCTTTGAAACAGCTGCAAGGAACATCTCCCCCACCGTGTCTCATGAGTACAAAGCAGACACCCAACGAAAGAAAAAAAGAAAGAGACATGCTGATGAATCATCTGAGCCTGACTGCGAGCTATCAGGCCGCAAACGCTTCTGTATATCTTTGTATATCTACGTCATTGACCGTTTAGTGTCAGAACTGGACAGAAGATACCAGTCATACAATGAGGTGTGTGAAAACTTTGGGTTTCTAAATGGATTGCACTTGATTTCCCCCCGAGACCTCCGTTCAGCAGCGTTGAACCTGCAGAGGAAATACAACAGTGACTTGGAAGAGGACTTTGTGGAGGAGGTGGTACAGTTCAGAGAATTAGTTAGAATTAATTAGAGTTACTGAAATGTTTGAGAAGAAGAAAACTCCATACAGTGTTTCCAAACACAGACATAGCTCTCCGGCTATTCCTGACAATGCCAGTGACAAACGCAAGTGGAGAACGGTCCTTCTCCAAACTGGGCTTGGTGAAAAATAGACTGCGATCCACCATGCAGCAAGAACGAGTCAGTCCTCTCACACTGATGTCCATTGAGCATGACTACCTGCATGATCTGGATTTTATTTATCAAGGCCTTTTCTTCAAAGAAGACCAGGCGAAAGCACTTCTAAAAAGGTAAGAAAGTGCTGTATTAATTGCTAGCTTGTGCAGGTTTTAAATTGTTGTGGTTGTGCAGTGTCTTAAGAGAAATGCATACCGTATTTGCTTAGATGTTTGTCTAGATTATAGTGCAAATCTTCTATAAAGTTTCATCTTTTGGTACCTGGCTGGCATTAAGCCATGTTGCTATCCATGGTGCTGAATGGAGTGTGCATCTCTGTGTCTGTGCAGGTGCATGTGATTGGTTCACAAGGCCCGCCGAGGCCAGAGAAGAGGCTGTCTGGTCTGATGGACATCTTTTTTTTTTTTCTTTTTTTTTTGGGGGGGGGGGGCTGTTATATGTTAATATATATGTTGTTATATATATGTTATATGTTTTTTTACAGTATATGGTTAAACCTGAACATACAACTATTTGCATCACAGACCTTACTGTGCAGGTTTAGTTCAACATTATTTCTGTGTAAACGTACTGAGTGAAAATTTCGTTTTTTTTTTTATAAAAAATTGTTTAGGTAGTTTATAAAAAATGAAGAATGAAATTACCATATGTTGAAGTTTTCACAGCCATTCAATCAATACTTTGTTGAGACACCTGTGGCAGCTTTTACAGCCTCAGGTGTTTTGGGGTATGTTTGGACAGTTTCTCCCATTCTTCTGGACCTCTCAAGCTCCATCAGGTGGGATGGGAAGATACTGGTACACAGACAGTTTCAGATCCCTCCAGAGACGCTCAGTCGGCTTCAAGTCTGGTTCTGGCTAGGCCACTCAAGGACATTCAGTGGCAGGAACCCTCAGTAGATGTTTCCTTAAGCGGCAGGAACTCTGAGTACCGTATTTTCCGCACTATAAGGCGCACCTAAAAGCCTTTAATTTTCTCAAAAACCCGCAGTGCGCCTTATATATGATCATTACGGTAATTTCCGTTACTGTAGTTAGGGGGATTCTGGGTACTGTAGTTGGTGTCAGCGCTAAAACTGGCAGGAATCGTCACAGACGTTCAAGACAACAGCAGCGACGCTGACTTGCATAAAGGCAACGAGGCGGAGCAAAGCTGGTTTTTATTTTGTTAATAAAGTTTGACTTACGGTACTTCTTGTTTTTTTTGCATTTGCTGTAGCGCAGCTCCATCAGATACGTAATCCAACCCCAGCCACTATAGTATGGTATCTTACTGTATATTCCATGCGCCGTATAATGCGGTGCGCCTTATATATGAAGAGGGTTTTAAAATAGGCCATTTATTGAAGGTGCGCCTTACAATACAGTGCGCCTTATAGTGCTGAAAATACGGTAGATGTTTTCCTTCAGCAGCACGAACCCTCAGTAGACGTTTCCTTCAGTCGACGTTTCCTTAGGCAGTAACTCGGTAGAGGTTTCTGTCTGACTTCATCAGTGTCTCCAATGGTTGTGGAGGAGTTCTGGTCAATTCTTCTTTCCAATGTTGTTTCAATTCATTGAAGTTTTTGGAATGTCACCTCTACACAGATTTCTGAAGGTCTCATCACATATCAATTATACTGAAGTCTGGTCTTTGACCAGGTTTACAAAGTGTGAATTGACTCTTGCTGTGAAGGCATAATCATCTTTTCCCCAGTGTTTAAACTTTTAATGCCTCACATAGGAAATAATGTTGTTTTGGTGTTTGGTGTTTTCAGTGTTTATTGTACACTCTCGCCCATGAAGTTGGAATACATTTGTTGAAATATCATTTTTTAGATTGGGTAATTTCATAAGCTTTCTTATCACTTGACTATGTCGGAAATGCATGGGTCTCAGAAATTGACGTGTCAAATATGACAAATCTGGCATTGAAGGGGTTAAATCGGTTGCAGTAACATTTGGACGCTGCTGCTTCCACATGCCCGTGGTCAACCCCCCCTCTGGTCATCCCGCTGCTGCTTCCACCTGCCTGCTGTGTGCTGCTGACGTCCACGACCCCCCCAGTCTGGCCTTCAGCAGGAGGGTCCCCCCTTATGATCCAGGTCCAGGTCCAGGTTTCTTCCTGAATAAAGGGGAGTTTTTCTTGTTTTTCTGTTTGGCTTAAGGCTTTTCTCCCACTAAGGGAGTTTTTACCTGCCATTGTTTATGTAATAATTGCTCGGGGTTTATGTTCTGGGTCTTTGGAAAGCGTTTTGGAGACAACATCTGTTGTATTAGACGCTATACAAATAAAATTGAATTGAATTGGAGTAATGCTGACTCCTTGGGTAAAGAAACTTTCAAGGGTTAGTCTTCAGAAGATCAAAAATCCAGCTTTTACTCCCTTTCGTTGTGGACAAGCTCTTGATTTACTTTGGTATGTTGTGTATTGTTGGCTTCTGGCTTTCAAAGAGGAAACTTCAAAGACAACACGTTTCCTGTCAAAGTTGCTGCTCGAGCATCGTGACACAGTCGAGCAGCTCCGGGGAGACCGGAGCCGCTCGGTGGCACCTCGTTGTAAATGACAATAAGCCGACGCTTTCACTGCTGCAACACTGATGCAGGCGGGGGAAAATGAAAAGTGTCGCTCAGCATGCAGCTCCCTCTCCAGCGTACGTTTGTGCAGGACGGAGCAGCTGGAGTCTGCGGAGAACAAGAGCAGGAGGCCGGAGGACGGAGGAGGAATGCTGAACACTTTGATTTCCGTGTTCAAAGCACGCTTCTTTCTTCTTTAAATGTCCTTTTCTTTAAACGCAGAGATGAGCTGTGAAGTTTTGAGCGGTGAATGAGGCCGAGAAAGAAAGAGCAAATTTCAAAAACCTTTACTGCCATGGTGGATTTGGACATTTGCATTTAGATAACTGCACATTTGTGCTACAGAAGAGCAGAAAAATTATGAATTAAAGGAAATTTGGCTTGAAGTTAAGATTTGAAAATATAAATACACAAAGTAAACATGTAAAAATAAAGCAGGTGGAAATGTTTCTGACATTTTTTTAACAACTTTCTCAATTAAACTTCAGAAAAAGGTGTACATTTATACATTTTAGTCCAAAATGTTTTTGTTTAAATTTTAATGAAGCCTCAATGTAAAATGTCGTAAAATGTTACACCATTTTGCATGGTGTAATATATATATAAATATATATATATATATATATATATATATATATATATATATATATATATATATATATATATATATATATATATATATATATATATATATATATATATAGTAAAGAAATGTATGTTATGATGCTGCATTTGTCTTTGTTTTTTGCAGCAGGTTTTTTCATTTGCACCACGTTCTTCTTTTTGTACCTCGTCTTGAGTTTGTGAATTTGAATCGTTTCTGTACTTGAAGCCGTTTTCCTTAACTGAGACGCATTAGGCCGTTGCAGTGCATTTGGACCTTTTCGGCCACCGTAAGTAAGGAAGTAAAAGCTAAAATGTCTAGTTGAGTTGAAGTAAACGGTCCGAACTTCCGAGCTATATGCTGTATAAGCTATATGTGATTCCTTCTTGGGGCAGTTGTCCGTTCACTGTCAGTCTCACGTCAGCGTCCACCGCCACGTCCTCGCCATCTCCACATTCAAGGAGACAACATGCTCGGAGAGAGAGAGCGCAGCGGGGACAAAGCAAGGACAGAGAATTCAATCTGGTGGCGTTTGGGAGGAGCGGCAGGGGGGGGGGCTTGTTCTGGGCAAAATTAAAATCCATCTTGGACAGAACAGCGAAGATTAATGAGTTAATATTTGGGGAAGAAATTGGAATGTGCAGAGTCGTCCTTGTCATGTTGATACGAGCCGGCGGCTGATGGAGCGCTGGCTTCACCACGCCTCCACCTCCAATCAATAACAGCAGCGTCCGTCTGTCTCCATCCGTCCGTCTGTCTGCTGCAGCGACACCAGACAGTCGGGTCTCCGGCGGCGCCGACTGTTGTTTGGAGAACCCTGGAGCCAAACGGGTTTCAGGTCAAGCCCGGTATTGTGGGTGGCAACGCGGGGGACCAACGTTTTGGGGTCTTGCCTTTTCCGCCGTCTTCCCTGCGAGGCTTTGTGCTACAGTAGCTCCTTTATAAGGCAAGGCAAGTTTATTTGTAGAACACAATTCAACACAAGGTAATTAAAAGTGCTTTACATCAACATTAAAAGCGCCTAGACACAATTAAACAGTAAATAACAAATAAAATGAAGTAAAATGATAAGAAAAGAGGTAAAATAATAAGAAGTACAGTACAGCAGGTACATCACATTCTTAAAATAGCAAGAATTACGTTTCTATACGGTCAAAACGTACAAAGACCGGGTCAAATACAGTATTCAAAAGTAATCTGTAACAATTCTTACGGTGAATTAAAAGGAACCCCGGTTATTAAGACTTGTAGGCCCTAATAAGCCACAATTGTCAAATATGTTGTTAGAAACACATAAAATAATGTAATTGCTTTAAAAATCTACAATGTTTATCACATATTTTGACCTGCGGGAGGCGCCATGTTTTACCTGCGCAATGCATTCTGGGGGTGATGACGTAGTTCGGTGGCTCTGGGAAGATAAGCTGTGTTAGTTTAACTGGGACAGGTATCTAAAACATAGATGAGCAGCACTCTCCCGGCCGTGGAGGCTGACGAGGGAGCCCATACGACGTCTCGGTTCAGGCAAACTGGATCAAAGTTCTCGTGTGCTGTGATGCACGGGAGATCTGCAAAAATGATCAAAGTCGTGCGCATCTTACCAGTGCATTAAACTGTATATAATGCAGCGGCGCCGCCAGCCGGAATCCTGTACGTGTGCGTACAGTTTTTTTGAAGGATTTATGTATCTATTTTTGGTATGTGCTGGGTCCACCGTTTGATGTCACCATGACAGACCAGAACCTGAGTGGACTTGCCCGGGAGTTTGACCAAACGAGAGGCGCAGACTTCAAATAGGCAAGAACATCATTATTTAATTAAAGGACTATTCTGATCATTTTGGTGGAGCCACATCTGGCTGGGGTTTGCATTGTATCTGCTAATTGAAACGTGTGGTCGGTTAGCCTATCTGAGTTTTATGGTGCTTTTATGGTGTTTTTATGGTTTTATGGTGTAGTTCATGCTTTATGGTGCTTTACTGTTTTTTTTTTGTTTTTTTTTGTAGGTGCGCCGTCACCATAATGTTTATGTTTGCATCTGTGTGGAGCTGCGCATAATAATGTCACCATATCTGTAGTATCCAATTTGTCACTGCAAAGTTTTGTTTGAGGAAAAAAGATCTTTGAAATACTTATTGAACAGCCAACCAACCCATCCTCTCCCTAATGGATAGTGTAATATTCAGGCCGAGTGAGACTGAAATTAGCCGTATAGAGCAGTGGACGGACTGTTTCTGTGCCTACTACAAAATTGAATCCTGGCGGCGCCACCTGTCCTAATGATTTATAAATCATAGGACAGCGGTGGATGCTAACAATCTCCAAAATTATTGAAATTGGAATACGTTTTATCACACAATAGTTTACCGTGAACAGCTGCTGACAAAAACACGAGCTCTTGACAGCAAACGCTCTCCTCCTCTGTTTGCATCGAGACGCAGTTGCTGCACAGACACCAGGGATTTTGTCCCACTCTCGCCTCATCCCGTCTTTCTTGGTCTTCATTTGGCTCGTTTTGACATATGTTTTCAGTGTTGTCTTCCTCCTTGACCTTGTGCTCGGGTTCAAATTGAAATGGCTGAACAGATGACATGTTTATCCTCTGGATTATCTCGTTGTACAGTCAAAACAGTGTACGGGGGCCAGCAGGTGCAACCGTGTGACGTCACTACCCAGAGTGCATTGCGGTGTAAACAACAATGGCGACCTACGAGTTAAATTATATTTTCAAATTTTATAAAAACGAAGACATCAAAAATGTTTTTTATATCACATTGTTATAATTGATACCAACATTTATCTTTTAAGACCTACATGTCTTAATAGCCAGGGTTCCCTTTAAACCAATTTGACAATTCTATGCCACAATGCCTGTTTCCAGGTCTTATTTCACACAACTGACGAGAATTACGTTTCTATACGGTCAAAACGTACAAAGACCGGGTCAAATACAGTATATAAAAGTAATCTGTGCCGATTCATGCGGTGAATCAAACCAATTTGACGCTTCTACGTCACAATGCCTGCATTCAGGCATTATAAGGATGTCTTTAGGGCATTGTACATCTTTATTAAAGAGCTGAAGACAGACAGAGACAAAAGGGAGTCACGGTAAATGTCATGCTTGATGTGTCCAGAAACACCAGCTGTGGATTAAACCAGGGGTGCTTTTCCCTTTCCTTCAAACACGAGGAACAAGACCTTGTGTCTATCACGTCTCTCAGTGTCGTCTTCGTTGACCTTTGACGGCCGTGACGGCCTTCATTCTGCAGTTTAAAACAAACACACCCCGGCTGCGAGCAGCTCTGCACACGTTGAGAGGTCACCAAGATAAATGGCACAGAAACGGATTTCTTTATTGTTTTTAGTTATAGTCAGAATAAACAAACCCCAAATGAGGGTCACATGGACGTTTATGTCTTTGCCGGGCATATATTTCACGTGGTTTGTCCTCAGGTACATTCCCTTTGCTAGTATACATCCATCTTTATATTTCTGCTGTGCCACACTTTTCCAAAAACAGATTTGTAATGTTGTCATTCATTCACAAGGGCAGGAACAGACGGGGACTGTCAGGGGTCCGTTTAGCTGCCCTGCCTGCAACTCACCTTCTTCAGTCCTAGGGAATCTGGAAAGGGGAACTTACCGTATTTTTGCAACCATTCGACGCGCCGTGTGGAAAGGCGCACCCTCAGTTTTTTGTGTCATTTTTGGATTTAAAACATATACGGCTCACCGAACGAAAAGGCGCCGTCTACACAAACGGAGCGCCGCCTTACAATACACACACACACGCGCACAACACACACAAATAGATCGAAAAAAATAAAAAATAAAAATAAAGCGGGAGCAAAACTTAGTTTGATTGTACTTTATTTAAGTTATTACATTAATCAAATCCATCGAAATCTTCATCCTCCGTTTCTGCATTCATCCAAGCCTGATCGCGCTGAGACCGGGAGAACTGATCAATGAGACCGGGAGAACTGATCAATGAGACCGGGAGAACTGATCAATGAGACCGGGAGAACTGATCAATGAGACCGGGAGAACTGATCAATGAGACCGGGAGAACTGATCAATGAGACCGGGAGAACTGATCAATGAGACCGGGAGAACTGATCAATGAGACCGGGAGAACTGATCAATGAGACCGGGAGAACTGATCAATGAGACCGGGAGAACTGATCAATGAGACCAGGAGAACTGATCAATGAGACCGGGAGAACTGATCAATGAGACCGGGAGAACTGATCAATGAGACCGGGAGAACTGATCAATGAGACCGGGAGAACTGATCAATGAGACCGGGAGAACTGATCAATGAGACCGGGAGAACTGATCAATGAGACCGGGAGAACTGATCAATGAGACCGGGAGAACTGATCAGCTGTGACGGGCAGAGCCCGCAGCTCTCTGGCCGCGCTGAGCAGCCAAGTCACTTTTCCTGCCGTGCAGCCCCTCGGAAATGATGCCGGCTTTTGAAAAAGCCCGAAGAACAGTCCAACCCAGCAGACACGTCAGCCCTCGTAAACCACCGCCGAGCGGCCGCTCGGTCGGTGGTTTACGAGTTCCTCCGTTCCTTCGGGCCCGCCTCTGCAGCGCAGCTCCCCCGGGAGCCGCGTCAAATGCACACAACGTTTCACAAATGCGCAGGACAAAATTCACAAATGCACACACCGATTCGCAAATGCACAGTACAAAACGCAGTTCAAACAGCAGGTGTATCCGCCCCTTTAATCTGATTGGTTTACGAGTAAATCGTCCCCCTTGTGGGGTGCGCTCTTATGATTGGCTGGAACAAAGGAAGACATCTGATTGGTTGCAGATCCTTCCGTGTTAAAAAAAAATGTATTTGTGGATCGAGTCACCTCAGGGGAGTCTCAAAAGTCACACGCAAACCCAGCGCAGCTCACAGACAATAAACGTTTGTAAATCAGGTTATATTTGTGTGTGCATCAAACATACATTTGTATATCTTGTCCTACGCACATGTGAATTGTTCTGTGCATTTGTGAAACGGTGTGTGCATTTGCAAATTATGAGACTGTTCTAGCTCCATACCGTTTAGCTGCACTGCCTGCAACTCCCCTTCTTCAGTCCTGTGGAATCAGGAAAGGGGTACTTAGTATTGTCCATATCAGTAGTTTTTTTTTTGTCGTCTTCATTTTTGTCAGATAAATAGTGGTGCAGTGACAAAAGTAGGGTAATGTAATTACTCTCATATGCTGCAGTTCTTCTGAGGTTGCATTTGCCTCCAAGCTACGATGGTCACATCCTATTTTTGTTATATGTTTTTACACAAACAAACCATAGGATTGAAAGAGGAGGGAGAAACTGTTGCACAGAAACTGCTGCACCCTGAGTGTCTGAATGAATTTTGTCCCTGCACTCATTAAATCCTTCAAGAGCCCCGTTTTTCTGTGGCTTGGGTGTTGGCGTCTCCTTCTCATCCGTGTGGCCTGCACTTGGCAGAGGACAATCCTTTCACGCAGCGCTGCTGGACCAGCCCCTAAATTATCCAATTAGATGCAGAAGGAAGACTGTCCGCGGGGCAACTGTGTAGCTCACAGGGAGACTTAATCACGTCAGCCCCTCGGAGAAGCCGCACCGAGCCCTAATATAACAGATTTCTGTTGGAGGTGACATGCACATGTCAGCCCTGATCTCCTGCTGCTGACACACAAAACAAACGCCGGCCGAAGACACCGATGCCTCTCAACACTTCAGAAGGGTTTTAGATGAGACTGATTAATGCTCTTACTGGATCTGGAACTCTTACTACCTGCTATGTGGTTGTTTTTTGTGGGTGCAGACGTGACAGTCACGGAAACAGGACAACTCGACCGCAGACGTGTGATTCCCGTCTGGATCCAGATACAGGACTTGCTCTTTTTTCATTCATCATTAATTGAGCCTCGATAGATAGATAGATAGATAGATAGATAGATAGATAGATAGATAGATAGATAGATAGATAGATAGATAGATAGATAGATAGATAGATAGATAGATAGATAGATAGATAGATAGATAGATAGATAGATAGATAGATAGATAGATAGATAGATAGATAGATAGATAGATAGATAGATAGATAGATAGATTGATTGATTGATTTGTGTGATCTAAACGGAGAAGACAACAACACTAAAGATGGAGAGGATCTGTGGCTTGTGTTTGGTACAAAGTTAAAAAATGAGAGTGAGAGAAGCTTCAAGCAGCGATGCTTTTTATTTTATTTTGTTTGTGTCGGCGCTGCTGAGAAATCAGCTGGGAGCCGCGAGTGACAGAGATCCTGGTAGATCTGGTCGTTCCTTATCTCCCGTCTAGATCCCTTTTTAATTCTCTCCTCAGCACCAGGTTTATGAACATCTGACCCTCAGAGTTGGATCAACAAACTCTTGCACTGATTCCCGTTTCCTGACTCAAACGACTCAAACGTCTGATGGCCCCGCCCCCTGACCAATCGGTGACGTGTAGTGTAATGACGTCAGATCCAGGGCCGACTTAGCACGCATAGAACCTCGGCAGAATAGATACAGAAAAAGTTTCTACTCGGTAAGCCTCCACCCGCCTTGGCCCGTAGTGTAAAAGCGCAAAACGGGGGCGTGGCGAGTCAAGTCGCGCAGGGAGCCAGTACACACTAGTGGAAAAGAGTCTCCAACAACTCTTGGGACCAGATCCGTCTGGTGTGGGTGACTGCTGGTTGTCTGCATACCAGAGGCTGATACAGGGGGAGGAGGTGGATCAGTTCATGATTAGATCTTCCCAGGGTGGAAGGGGGGTGATGTATATGCCTCCTTAAGGTTGGCATAAAAAAGGTCCAGTGTTTCATTTCCTCTGGTGCTGCAGGTGACGTACTGGCTGAAGGTTGGCAGTGTGGATGAAGGAGAGGCATGATTAAAGTTGTTAGGAGGAGGGCATGTGCATGCTGTGTTTGCAGCCTGCTTACACTGGAGTGTAGGACATCGCGGGCTGAGTCGGCAATAGCAGAAGGAGGGACATACGCAGCTATCGCGATAACATGCAAGAGTTCCCTTGGCAGGTAGTATGGCCTCATGCTAATAGCTAACAGCTCAATGTCTCCACTGCAGAGTTCCTCTTTGATAGGGATGTGCCCAGGGTTACACCATCTATCATTGCATTTGAAGAAGCCACGGCCAAAGTCGGACTCAAGTTGAACCCTAAGAAAACAGAATGCATGCTTATGAATGAGGACTCCAACCACCCAAGCATTACATCACGGGATGGATCACACATCAAAGAAGTCAAGGATTTTAAATATCTGGGTTCATATCTGGCTGACAGCAGAAAAGACTTTCTTGTCAGAAAGGGACAAGCCTGGAACGCTTGCAACAGAGTCTGTCAGTCAGGAATTTCAACCTCCATCAAGGTCTCTTTCTTCAGGGCCTGTGTTGAAAGCATCCTATTATACGGTGCTGAGACCTGGACTATGAAGAAGGAACTACAAGACCGGCTCAACGGCACATACACAAGACTCCTCTTGTGTGTCAAAAACATCTCCTGGAAAACTCATCCAACCAAGGAGCAGATCTACGGTGAACTGCCACCAATAACAACAACTGTAGCACGCCGTAGAGCAATCTTTGCAGGTCATTGCTACCGTGCTACGGATCAAGTAATATCCGACATCCTGCTATGGCGGCTCCCCCAATAATCCAGAGGAACCAGGCCTCATACTTATCCTGACACAATCTCTAGGGACACAGGGACTTACAAGGACTTACACTCCAAGAACTGGGAGCAGCAATGGCCGACAGAACCCCATGGAAAGAAGTGACATCTAGGATCTCGACAACAGTCGAAGGATGATGATGATCGTTCACAAACACAACAAGCCCCCCTCCTTTTCTCTTACCGCTCCCCCGTGTCCTTCTGCCCTTATCAGGTTAAATCTGTCCAGAGTGACGTTGGAATCCGGTGTTTGCTCCATTAACCAGGTCTCCGTGAACAACATCATGCTACATTCCTGGTATTCCCTTTGGTGCCGTGTTAGTGCCATTTGCTCATCCATCTTATTACCAATGGATCTCACATTCCCGGTGATGATGGTGGGGATTGTCGGCTTGAAGCACTTCTTCTTATTCCGGCACATAACACCCGAGCAACGTCCTCTTTTCCTCCTCTTCAGCTCGGGGAGAACATCGGGCTTGTAGTTGGTTAGCTTCCCCTTAGCTACAGAGGGCTAACAGCTGTTCACAACGAAGCATCTGCTTCCTCTTGATTCGGTGGTTGCTGGGGTGATAGACCAGGTGAAAAATAAAAGAAATAGTAGGGCCAGCCTCACAGTTTTAACAAACATGATGCTGCCCGTTAAAAAAGAAAAGACTTTCAGAAAAGACAGGACCAGAATTAGTCCACAAACAGATAAAACTAGACAATAAACGCGACAAGGCGACGGAGTTGCTGCAACAAGTCGCCACTAGCATGGCGCCATCTTGGCCATTTATTTGGGAGGGGCAAAGCGCCACAGCCCTGTAGTTGAGCCCATGTGAGCTGCACAAGCAATTGCAATTACAATTGCAATTGTAGCCTCAGAACCTGGGACACCTGCAGTCGCCACAGTCGCTGCATTCGCTGCAGCAGTAAAGCACCATTAAAGAGGTCCGGATCAAGATATACACAACTGATATACGTTCATTTGTCTCATGCAGTTCTCAGTGGCTAGAATGGTCACTTTTTCCTCCAACAAATGTATTGATTCCCAATGAAATGCCCCCATTTTGTTATTGACGTGTGTGTAAAAACGGGAAGAGATGAAGCTTGTCCAACACTCAAGGGGAACTTGTTCCAAAGCTTTGGAGCAGCAGAGGCGGAAGGGACTGTCAGCAGCATCCAATCAGCTGATGTTAAGGATCTGGGTGGGCGGTAAGCAGATCAGACAGGTACGGTGGAGCAAGGTTGTTCAAGCATTTAAAAACAAATAACAAAAGCTTAAAATTAATTCTGTAGTGAACAGGGAGCCAGTGAAGGGACGCTAGGATGACCTACGGGTCTGAGTTAATAGGCGAGCAGCAGAGTTCTGCACAACCTTCTCAAAGGAGCAACTGCATCTAAAGCTGAGTGCAGCAAATCTGCAGTGTTATCTAGCAAGGAAATCAACATCTGCTTCACTATTTTCCACTGTCGTAAGATGAGCAATGTCCTCCCTAAATTTAGCAATAGCTTCATCGCATAAACATCTACTAAAATAATACCTACTATTTTGCACTTGAACGTCGACAATGTTAAATTTAAACGTTATTAAATAGTGGTCGGATAGGAGGGAGTTTACAGGCGACACTAACAGACTATCGGGTACGACACCAGAGTGTATGATTAAAACAGTGCGTTGGTTTGTTCACTTTCTGTGAGATGCCCCTCGAGTCTAGACGAGAATTAAAAGCTAACTTAAGATTGTCGCTTTCAACATCCATATGAATATTAAAATCACCCACTATGATGAATTTATCTGTACTGATCAATAAACCAGATAGGAAATCTGAAAATTCAGACAGAAACTCTAGATAAGCACCAGCAGGGGGCCGGTACACTACCACTAACAAAACTGGTACCAGCAGGGGGCCGATACACTACCACTAACAAAACTGGTACCAGCAGGGGGCCGATACACTACCACTAACAAAACTGGCTTCTCTTATTTCCAGCTCCGGAGTTTTAAACTAAGCATGAGGCTTTCAAACGTATTATATTTGCATTTAGTTTGAGATTTTATTTGAAGACTGGAGTTATAAATTGCTGCGACTCCTCCGCCTCGGCCCGTGCTTCTAGCTATATGATGATTAAAGTAGCCGGGCGGAGTCGATTCATTTAATAATAATAATAACAATGCATTTAACTTGTAACGCACTTTCCATTCATGAATCTCAAAGTGCTACACTTAGACCATTATTCATTCATACACATCCTCACTGGTGGTGGTAAGCTATGTTTTGTAGCCCTGGGGCAGACTGACAGAAGCGTGGCTGCCATTCCGCGCCAAACGGCCCCTCCGACCACCACCAACATTCATACACATTCACACACATTCACACGGGGCAAGCTGGGTAAGGTGTCTTGCCCAAGGACACTACGACAGTAACTGGGACAGAGCGGGATTCGAACTGCTGACCTTTGGATCATTGGACGACCCGCTCTACCACCTGAGCTACTGCCGCCCCCCATTTAAACTAACATACTCTTTCTCCTGTAGACACGTTTCTCTTAAACAGAAAATATCACTTCTGTTCTCGGTAATTAGATCGTTTACTAACAGAGAAATGGAGCTTAACGAACCAGATCTAATTTTTTGGTCTTTAATTGGTACCAAATGCACGTCTCTATCTGGTGAATTTCTGGAGGGCAGGGAATAGACACCAATTCTATTTTGCTAGGTACCTTGGTAGAATCGCCAATTACATAATGTATTCCTATATTTATATACTTTCCAACAAACTTGACAAAAATGTATAATTTAAAACCCTCAAAAGTGCTCTCTCTGTACTGTGGAGGGCTCTGAAACGGCTCAGTGATGTCATCGTCCTCTAGGATGGCGACAGATGTTTGTAGACAACCTTCTCCAATATTTTAGAAAAAAAAATGGAAGATTAGAGATAGGCCTGAAATTGGAACATTGGCCCATTCTTTTAAGTATTTTTCTTTTAAGTAGAGGTCGTACAACTGCATATTTAACGATAATGTGAAGTCCACTTGGTCCAATAGTCGCAATAACCTCCTGAAATAAGTCTGCAGGGAAACCAGATGCTTCATGTGACTAACTGTGTCCTTTATAAAGGAGAGATAAAAAACAGATGAGTAGTGCAAATGAATAGAAGGGTAGGAAGGCTGAGAGACAAAAGCTCTAGTTGACACAATTTTATAAGTGAAGAAGTGGAAGACACTTTCACAGACTTCAGTTGAGGCGTCAAAACCACTTGCACTGATGCAAATATTGTGCTTGATCTACTTAAAAAAAAAAACAAGTCAACTTTTTGCATGAGATTATTGTGTAGTAAGTTTACTTTATTTATGAAAATTAAGTTGACTTTAAAAAGAAAAAAACTGAAAAAGGGAAAAAAGAAGAAAAAAAAACAAAATAAGGAAAGAAGAGAAAAAAAGAAAAAAAGGAAAAAGAAATTTAAAAAAAAATTAAGTTGACTTTACTTGCAAAAATTAAGTTGACTTTACTTGCAAATGAATTTTGTACATACTAAAAATTAAGTAGTTTTTACAATGACTAGTCTTGATCTACATAAAAATCTCAATGTCAATTCAAATGTCCATGTAATTTGCTGATAAGGCTCCAGCTGATCCAAAGTGCAGCAGCGCGAGTGCTGACAGGAATCAGCAGGAGAGACCACGTCTCTCCAGTGTTAGCGTCGCTCCATTGGCTACCTGTAAAATTCAGAATCCAATTTAAAATGTTATTACTTGCATATAAAGCCCAAAACGGCTTAGCTCCGCATTATTTGCAAGACCTGATAGTGCCTTATGTTCCTGGCAGAGCTCTCCGTTCTCGGAGTGCAGGTTTACTCGTAATTCCTAGAGTATCCAAATGTAGATTTGGAGGGTGGGCGTTCTGCTATCAGTCACCATTACTATGGAACCAACTTCCAATCTGGGTTAAGGAGGCAGACACCACCTCCACCTTTAAAACTAAACTTAAAACCTTTCTGTTTAGTAAAGCCTATAGTTAGTGTTTAGTAAACCTCTAGCTGGTGTTGGTAAATCTCTAGGTAGTGTAAACTCTAGTGTGTTAGAGTCAGTAGTCATAGTTGCAGCTATAGAACAAGACTATAATAGTTAGTCTCAAACAAAGCTTCGTGGTAGATATGCTGCTATAGGCCTATGCTGCAGGGGGGCACCGACATGATCCACTGGGCGGTGCCTCTCACCCTTCTTCTCCTCTCCTTTTCCCTTCCTCTCTTCTCCATTTCCATTTTTATTTATTATAAGTATCTAATAGCTGTCGTTTTTGTCCATCGTTCCTGTAGTTTCTTGTGCTGGCCCCCCTTTTTTCTCTTTTGTGCATGTTTCCAGGCCGGAGCTTCGGGAGCTGCGTTCTGGCCTGCGGTCCCCCCCATCCCCGGTCATCCCGCTGCTGCTTCAACCTGCCTGCGCCCCGGCCCCACCCCACCCCCCACCCCCGGTCATCCCGCTGCGGCTTCCACCTGCCTGCGGCCCCCACCCCCCTCTGGTCATCCCGCTGCTGCTTCCACCCCCCCCCCCCCTCTGGTCGTCCCGCTGCTGCTTCCACCTGCCTGCTGTGTGCTGCTGACGTACCCGACCCTCCAGTCTGGCCTTCAGCTGGAGGGCCAGGTCCTATGATCCAGGTCCTGGTCCAGGTTTCTTCCCTCCTAAAGGGGAGTTTTTCTTGCCACTGTTTGGCTTAATGTTTTTCTCCCACTATGGGAGTTTTTACCTATAAGTAATAATTGCTCGGGGGTTTATGTTCATGTTTATGTTCATGTTCTGGGTCTCTGGAAAGCGTCTAGAGATTTTTGTTGTATTAGACGCTATATAAATAAAACTGAATTGAATTGAATAATGATGATGTTGATGATGATGATGATGATGATGCTGATGATGATACTAATGATGCTGATGATGCTGATGATGATGATGATGATACTGATGGTACTGATGATGATGATGATGATGATACTGATGCTGATGATGCTGATGTTGATGATGGTGATGATGATGATGATGATACTGATGCTGATGATGCTGATGTTGATGATGATGCTGATGATGATGCTGATGATGCTGATGATGATGCTGATGATGATGCTGATGATGCTGATGTTGATGATGGTGATGATGATACTGATGATGATGATGCTGATGATGATACTAATGATGCTGATGATGATGCTGATGATGCTGCTGAAGATGATGATGATGGTGATGATGATGATGATGATGATGATGTTGATGATGATGGTGGTGATGATGATGCTGATGATGCTGCTGAAGATGATGATGATGGTGATGATGATGATGATGATGATGATGTTGATGATGATGGTGGTGATGATGATGATGATGATGATGGTGATACTAATGATGCTGATGTTGATGCTGATGTTGCTGATGATGGTGATGATGATGATACTAATGATGCTGATGATGCTGATGTTGATGTTGATGATGATGATGATGATGATGATGCTGATGATGATGATGGTGATGCTGATGTTGATGATGCTGCTGCTGCTGCTGCTGATGATATACTGATGGTACTGATGATGATGATTATGATACTGATGCTGATGATGATGGTGATGATGGTGATGATGGTGATGATGATGATGATACTGATGCTGATGATGATGGTGATGATGGTGATGATGGTGATGATGCTGATGATGATGATGATGATGGTGATGATGATGATGATGATGATGGTGATGATGATGATGATGATGATGATGATGATGATGATGGTGATGATGATGATGATGATGGTGATGATGATGATGATGATGGTGATGATGATGATGATGATGGTGATGATGATGATGATGATGATGATGATGCTGATGATGATGATGATGATGATGATGGTGATGATGATGATGATGCTGATGATGATGATGATGATGATGATGATGATGATGATGGTGATGATGATGATGATGATGATGATGATGCTGATGATGATGGTGATGATGATGATGGTGATGATGATGATGATGATGATGATGATGATGATGATGGTGATGATGATGATGATGATGATGATGATGATGATGATGATGATGATGATGATGATGGTGGTCGCGCTGACAGCTCATGTGTGCAGCTGATCTTTGCGGGGCGCCGCTGGAACACACTGGAACCCGCACACACGCGCCTGGCAGCCGGCTGATCCCGGCTCGGTGCAGCGGCGGGGGGTGGGGGGGTGTGAACCTGCACACTCCCGGATCTGAGCTCCCGGATCTGAGCTCCCGGATCTGAGCTCCCGGATCTGAGCTCCCGGATCTGAGCTGTGAGCTCCGGACCGCGGCGCAGCGCGGTGCGCACCGACCCACCGAGCCTCCGCGGCTCCGTCTGTCTGCGCGCATTCACCGCTGCATCCTGTGTGTGTGTGTGTGTGTGTCTGTCTGTGTGTGTGTGTGTGCGTGCCCGTGCAGCTCCTCTCTGCTGGGATCCTGGTCGTCCCGCGGCTGCAGAGCCGTGCTCGTCGACTCCTCCAGGACCCGGTGCGTGTGCGAGCGTCTGTCCAGCTTCGCCATCTTAGCGCGGCTCAGCCCGGACTCGGTAAGTCTGCAGCGCTGCGCCCTGCATGCGCGCCCCCGGCGCTCATGCACGGGCTTTTACGCCTTTTATATATCTGTGCATCAGTGTGCATGTGGTCTTTTTGTGTGAAGGGCGTCAGTGTCCTTATATATCCACAGATCCTCCCTCCTTCGCTCCTTCCCTCCTTCCCTCCCTGCTCCTTCCATGACAGTCGTGCAGCTGAAGGTTATTGCAGACAATGGACATATTTACATCTTTATTCTTGCGGCTGTTTCTGTGTTTTCTTTACCACGAGCAGATGCAGGTTCAGGGATCTTCCCACATGACAGTGATGCAGCTAATGGCCATTCCCCCACCCCCCCTCACCTCCTCCAGTTCTCTGATTTCATGTTCCACCAACAACTGATGTTGCTGTAGCTTTCTGTAGTGATATCTCCATGGTTACCAGGCCCAAGGATGAGAACAAAACATCCGGGTCCTCTGCCCCTTTGCACATGCTCCATCTCCCCTTCCACGTAAAACCACGTCATATTGTTTGCCAGCAGTCATTTACTTTTATTTTTTATTTTTTTATGGAGATATATTATAAAAAAAATTTCAAAAGCTGATACACTTTCCGATGTTCTGGTTAAAAAGAAAAAAAAAAACAAGGCTACTCTTCAACACAGGGCCGGACCAAGCCTCCATGGGGCCCTAAGCAAAATGTGATTTTGGGGCCCTTTATTACTGCCAATAATACTGATTATTGATCCTTCACACACCCACTATAAACCTATTTCATGTTCTTCCCTGTCATTACAAATACACTTGTAAAACTAGATGTGAGAACTTTTTGTTGTTGTTAGATTGTAATCCACAGTGATTACAGTTTTTCACAATTGTTTAAACACATTTTCTGATAGACTACCTCACTTTCTCAAAACTCTAAACACAAATTACAAAACTTACACACAAAATGCAAAATCCTACACTTCTCTTGCAAAAGCACACTCTACCCTCAAAACAGTGTTAACTCTTCACTAAATGGTATTTCCTTCTCAAATGCCAAACACATACATTATTTGAGTAGACATTTCTAAGCACCCACTGAACACTGATGTGCAGAATGGAAGACACTATAGTATGAATGGAAAACACTAGATGAATGAATGAATGAATGCCTCAGTAGAATCATGCATTTGTATGTTCAGTGTTACACCTTCAGCTGTTGGATGGAATATATCACCATATAGTAATCATATGTATAGGCTACTCAAATAGAAAACAACACACAATTCTTTACTGTAACAACAAATACAGTAATGTTTTACAGTATGAGTAGGAAAGACAAATTTCAAGACAAATTTCTCCTAAGGGAGACAATAAAGATTCATCTTATCTTATCTTAAAGCTAGAAGAAGTGCAGTGTTGTAGGGGCCAAGGGTGGCATGGTGATGGAGGACGCCGTGGTGATTGAGTCCAGTCTGCCAGTTTGAGCAACATTTATTTATTTTTCTTATTTATTTACTTTGTTTCTTTCTTTCTCACGTTTCTATATATATATATATATATATATATATATATATATATATATATATATATATATATATATATGTATGTATGTATGTATGTATGTATGTATGTATGTATGTATGTATGTATGTATGTATGTATGTATGTATGTATGTATGTATGTATGTATATATATATATATAGAAACGTGTATTTTTTATTTCTGCAGTTTTCATTATGGACCAATCTGTGTGCTGAAATATGGAGGACACTGGAAACAGCTCCGCTCACTTACTCAGACAAGGGCAAATTGCACTCAGCCGCAAAACTTTATGGGCGTGTTTGCGCCGGTATATCATTAGAGCAAAATCTTTTGTGAATAGGACCTTAAGGCGGGGCAAATTGCGGGCGCAAATGCAGCGCAATTCACAGCGCTATTTGCGGGCGCAATCTGTTCTTTGTGGATTTACCCCTTAATATTTAAAGTGATATAGTACTAAGTGTGATACTGAGCGTCATCTACAGTGTAGGCTTACTAAAAGAAACAAAGTAATCAAATAGATAATTTTAAAACCATTTACTAAACACGTTATCTACTTTATTTTTGGTTTTAAATAAACCGCAACAGAAATGTGAAACAACAATTTGAAGTGGAACAACAAGAATTGAGTGCAACAACAAAGTACTACGAAAACTAGAAATATAATTAAAATCACTCAACTTAGATAAACAGTACCTCGTCAATATGTTTGCCATATAAGGATAATTCAAATGTAGAAAAACAGACATTATTAAATAGAATAAACAAATAAAATCAAACAAATACTTAAATAATGATGTAAATGAATGAGTTACCAGAAACAAGGTAACGGAAATTGTTTAAAAATCAAATATTAAGTTAAATAATCTCATCTTTCATCCTCTTTCTTTTCTCTGCTCCTGACGGATAAGTCTGTTTTTGCGACATGGTGGGCCTTCAACCTATTCCTCAGATGCGAAGTGTCGTGCGCAACAATGCACGGTTGAATGAACACATGACCAGTGGAACTCTGGAGCCGAGAGTGCTGTGATGGGTTCGCCTGGTAGCAACGCATTTTCAGTTCCAGTTTGTGAAGCAGTAGTGAACTTTCAGCGCTCTTTTCTTCTTGTGTGTGTGATTTTTTTTTTTTTTTGGGGTTGTTTTGCTTTTTTGTACAATAGTTGTCCTTATCTATTTGATTCACTGTGACCAGAAAAAGCTGGAAGCTAAACAAAGTATCAACTAGCGCTCTGGGGGGGGTATTGCACCGTGGAGAAATGGAGTGATGGAGAAGTCCGAAGGGTTCACAACGGCGTCACGGCAACGGCGCAGGCTCTGCGTTGGTTTAACGCAGAACCTTAAATCAGGCTTTATGCCTTGGGCCCGCTCTGCGTCAACAGCTTCCTTTTGAGCCTGTTTAGGGGCGGAGTCCTGCGCTCAGCTCCACCCCCTCTGTGGAGGTGCCTACTCCAAATGGGTCTTGCAGCTTGTTGCAGCAACCTGCAAGCCTGAACGGCCTGCTGGGGCTCAGATGTTCAGAGCAGAGTGTGATGTTAGCTTACGTGTGGGTAGGAGCCATGAGCCTCTGCTGGTGGCGAAGAGCATCTCTGAATGCACAACACCGGAACCTGCAGCGTGGGAGTGAGAGGGGCAGGGTAACGGCCCGGTCAGGCGGGGTAGAGATTTGTCCATCAAGACTCCTCTCCCTGGCCCTGCCCCTTCTCAACCTTTCCCCGACCCTGCACCCCAACCTGGGGCTTGCTGATTGGGCCGGAGCTTCGGGAGCTGCATGTTGGCCTGCGGTCCCCACCCCCGGTCATCCCGCTACTGCTTCCACCTGCCTGCGGTCCCCACCCCCGGTCATCCCATTGCTGCTACCACCTGCCTGCGGTCCCCACCCCCGGTCCTCCCATTGCTGCTTCCACCTGCCTGCGGTCCCCACCCCCGGTAATCCCGCTGCTGCTTCCACCTGCCTGCGGTCCCCACCCCCAGTCATCCCGTTGCTGCTTCCACCTGCCTGCGGTCCCCACCCCCGGTAATCCCGCTGCTGCTTCCACCTGCCTGCGGTCCCCACCCCCGGTCATCCCGTTGCTGCTTCCACCTGCCTGCTGTGTGCTGCTGACGTCCCCGACCCCCCAGTCTGGCCCTCGGCAGGAGGGTCCCCCCTTATGATCCTGGTCCTGCTCAAGGTTTCTTCCCTCCTAAAGGGGAGTTTTTCTTGCCACTGTTTGGCTTAAGGTTTTTCTCCCAATATGGGAGTTTTTACCTGCCATTGTTTATGTAATAATTGCTCGGGGGTTTATGTTCTGGGTCTCTGGAAAGCGTCTGGAGACAAATTTTGTTGTATTAGACGCTATATAAATAAAATTGAATTGAATTGAATGTAGGCTGCATGTAGGAGCCGCGTCGTTGTTATTTCGCAATGATACCAAACAGTTTAATGTTGCTCAGATATTCCAACAGAGAAAGTGAGACAGATCTTATGTGAATTGAAACTCATAAATGTTGATCGACAATAACTTTAAAAAGGCTTTACAGCAATCAATGTATTGATCCGTGCAGTTTGATATATGTCAGGCCACGATGGGGTTGTGGCTCAGGGTCCCCCGCTGCAGCATTGGTTTTATGTGGAAGTAGAAATCGGTCATTATGCTGATCTTCCACTTGATCTTCCACTTAAACTTCATTTTACGAGCGCTGTCATGTTTGTAGGCAGTTTGTACGGGTGTAAGGACATCATGGGGATTCTTGATTTATCAGACTAAGCTTTGGTGCTGAAATTAAATATGTTTGATATTGCTGCAAAGTTGCTGTCTTGTCTCATGAAGATTTATCTTCTCATTACAAGCAAAAAAATCTTGTTCCACTGGCAGATTTTTCTACTTATTTTAAGTGAAAATGTACTTGAAACAGGTGAAAATGGTCAAATAAGTTATTTTTTTAGTAATGACTCTTGTTTTAAATGTAATGAGGTTTCTTGACTAAAAATTTGACATTTTAACTAGAAATAAGACAAATATTCTCGTTAAGATTTTGAGTTTTTGCAGTGCGCAGCTGGATGCAGCGAGCCGGCCAGTTGCCACAGCAGAAGCCCTGTGTGACTCAGAGGTGGCCCAGTTTCTTCAGGGACAGCCCAGTATCTTTGGGAGGATTTTTCATTCTGTGTGATTAGTTATTATTAGACTGGAAATTGCCTCAGAAGCAGTTTGTGCACCCGTTGCCCTGGAAACAGCCATGGCACTACAGCTTTCTTAAAGCCGTAGGAGCTGGCGTGCTGCTGTTGGTCCTGCCTGGCCGACGTTTGAGCGAGGAGCCCATAGACATATATACGTAGACGCCTCATGACATGCTGGAACGTAATCCAGCATCACCGCCATATTGGATGGGTCTCCTCCCTCCAGGCTAAATTAACTACACTGGAGTTACAGAGTTACAGTTACAGAGTTACAGTTACAGTTACAGAGTTACAGTTACAGCCAGCACATGCAAGAAGCTGAAAAACAGTTATTTTTCAAGGGTTTTATCTCCCCAGCCCCAGTTCAAGCCTAACAGGGTAGTATAAGACCCTGGAATAACCTGAGTTTATTTTTATAGATATATTTATTGAGGGCAATAAATATATCAGTTTTTCAATAAGAATAGAAATATCAATGCCCTTTTTTTTTACTTTTCAAAACAATAATTAAATAAAAATAAATAAATAATATTAATAAGAAAGAAAGAAAAAATAAATACATATAAATAAATAAATAAATACAACAGCACACCCCTCTCCCCTTCAAATAAATTCAAATGAACAATCAAACTTGTTTCTTTATTAAAATATAAAATTAATTAATTTATACATTTATCAATATGCCATACCATATGTCTTTGTTAAAGAGCATAATACAAAGTCTTTCAGCTTGAAAGTACATATTTTTAATGTGTGACAGCGTCCTGTATCATAACTAAATCTCTGCCGTTTGCAACAAACCAAACCGTGTGAAAATCAGGTAAAGATTCAGGGAGTTATGGATGATTGTAGTCGGGGATAAAACCTTCCTCAGTAGAAATAAATGCACTGGGGGCGCAATGGAGACCCATTCAAGATGGCGGCCGCGCTGAACGTCATCTCCAATAGGCAGCGTCAGTCTGTGAGGCGTCTACGTATATATGTCTATGGAGGAGCCGGGGCATTGCCGGGGCGTCGCCGGGGCGTCGCCGGGGCGTCGCCGGGGCGTCGCCGGGGGAAGGGGCTCACGCCAGCTCGGCTCGGGGATGGATGACTCCAGACCATGGATGTATTATAAAACTGGATGGGGCGTCAAAAATGGCCGCCCATTCATTTCAATGCATTCTGCTCAGCCAGCGCATAAACCGAAAAAATCTCTGACTTCCGGGTTTACTTCCGCATACAGCGGCCCATAGAGCATGCGCAGTTGAGTCACCTCCCATGATGCTCTGGGGCCTCCCATCATGCCCCGGGGCAATGACGCGAGTATTAATATAATATGTATTAATATAATATATTAATGAATGTATATTATTACATGTATAGCATTACATATATTATTAATGTATTAATATAATATAATTATATAATATATATTAATATAATACATCCGTGGAATGCACGGACACGGCTGTGACGTCAGCCGTGACGTCACGCCCAGAAAGAGACTTTTCTTTGACTTTTCTGGCCGTTATAAAACATTTTTGACGGATATAAAGTCCATGACTTAAAAATATAGAATACAAAGATTAGTAATAGCCGGTGATTACAGCTGGAGGTTCCTGTGAACAGTTTTAGAGGCTTCTCTTTTACTATTGCGGTCTATGGGAAAAAAGCTTTCTGGGCCCCATGGGATTTTTTGTTGCAGTACCGCGGCTGGAACTGGGAAAAATCGGCGCGCATTCTGAGTGGGAGACCCGGGGGCTGCTCCAGACACTAAAATAGTTTGTGGTTTCTGGTGGGCTGGATATTGATTCAAATGTTAAGAATCGATTCGATTCTGATTCTTAAGATTCAGAATCGATTTTCAAGATTTGATTCGATCCAATTCAATTCGATTCCGATATTGATTTGGGTTAGTGTTAATACAAAACGAAACATTTGATCAAAAGGGATTTAAAATATAGCAAATTTATGACCGTGCCGAGATTTGAGAGTTTCAGTCAACCCTAGACAAATAAGAATTGTTGTGGGTCATATTACGCTGCCCCGTGTAGTAACTTCTTTAGTAGATTATGCAGAAATCAAAAAGTTCCTGTTTTCAGGCCTTGTTCCCTGGTCACATGTTGAGTTATTTAGGCAGGGTCTTCTCTGATGGCCAGCAGAGGCAGGAGGTCACACCGTAACAATCTCCAAGCTGACACAGCCTGCAGATTCCCCCGCATCACTGACAGCAGCAGCATCCAGCTGGGTTTCTGTCCAGTTCCTCAGCGCTTGTGGAGTCAATGTTGGAAACCTCTGAGAAAAACATGCCCTCCAGGCGTGCTGGGGGGCTCTAACTCCAACTGCTTTACAGTGAATAAACACGATTACTTGAGACGATTGCTTATGACTGCAGGAAACATTACTGCTGGCAGCTGAAAGTCAAACTTTCTGAGAGACCATAAGGGAGAAAACAGCAGCAGCTCGAGTCTCGCTGGTCATTTAGGCGAGAAAGATCGCTTGGAAATCTTTGTGGCTACCTTGAAGATGGTCTGTCAGTACTGGCCCTGGTTTCTTGAAAAAGGAAAGAAAAAAAACTGCGTGGAGGAGGACCTTTTTTTCAATGTTGAGGATGCTTATTTAAATGTAGCAGTTTCTATCAAGCTTTTCTAATGTGCAACTTCAAAACACGCTGATAAGATCCTGCTGGCTCTCAGTGAGGTGGAAACGGTGCTGCCTGCAGCAGGGACAATGGGGCTGATTAGTCACTGAATATACTTCACTCATCCGTCCATGTTCATTTGCTCTGAAGCAGTATAGCTCCCATTTTTGGGATCAGGGACGTGCGGTCAGGGGTCATCATGACAAGTAAAAAAATAAATAATTATAACATCAAATTTATATTCATATTTATCCACTGATCTTTATGCATGTAATTTCGAACATTTTTTATAGTCAAAATTGCTGAATTTGCCTATTTCCTGTTCAAATACGGGGCTGAAACGTGAGGTGCGGCAGCAACGAGCCGAACCTCTGATTGACAATCCATCACAAACTGGTTGATACGTGTGATTGGCGCGTGCTGGTTGCCGTATCTCTGCATGTCCCAATATAATGTTTGCAGACACGTTTATTTGACCTGATTTTACACAGTCTGGCTAATGTCTTTAACCATTAAAGTGTAATGTTTGTTAGTGAGATATTTAGTTTCGCTGATGGGAAATAAAACGGCAGTGAAAAAGGCCCAGGGTGAGGCAGACAATACTCTGCCTCACCTGAAGGGGGCGTACGTGAGTCACCGGGTACAAACACTTTTAATTTCAATCTTATAAAAAAGAGATTTTTTTTCTTGACTAAGAAAAATACCATAGAATATTTATAAACTAAATTTTGGCCTCAAATAAAATATTCTTTGTTTTTCTTTTCATGCTTTTTGTTGAGCAATCTGTATTAAATGGATTAAAGTATCAGAATTAAACGTTTTAAAAACAACTGAATATTTCACTAAAGGTCAAAATTTAAATCTGTGGTTTTGTACACCAGTCTATACTCTCATTTATGTTGTATAAATTATAGAATTGCGACGGCCTATACATGGAGGTTGTAGAGCAAATGCACGTTTTTTCTTACCTTTACGTATCTGTAATATGTACCGTGTGTGCGCCCGTGTGTTTTTTTTGTGAAGAATGTTGATGAGATATGAAATAACCAGTAGCCAATTGAATAAGCTACCCTTTTTGGTTTATATATTTGTAAATCTGACACTAAAGGAGTCAGTGCCTCACCAACCATGAACCTCACCGCACGTCACTGTTTGGGATTTACTTTTTTGCAAATGAAGAAGTAACTGTGGAAGGGTTGAAATGGCCCCGTGTTGGGCTGGTGTCATGTCCAGGTTTAATCTGCCCCCCACCTGATGACAGCTGGAAACAGACTCCACCTCCTGTGACCCTGAACAGGATGATGGAGGGACAGAAAATAAGTGAATAGTTTTGTCATCTGAGCCTTCGATTATAAAGTCCTTACTTTTTTTGTAACGACAAAATCAAAGTCACCTGATTGTTGGGCGTCTTTGTATTAGCCAAAGACAACATCAGCAAAAAAGACTTTTGTTCAATAAAAAAAAAAAAGCAAGTTGAAAAAAGTGATGTTTTTCTCTGTCTGAGGTTGAGTTTGCAGAGGACTGGCTACGGTCAGGTCATGTTTGTCATTAACCAGGAAAAGGGACTGATTCAGCACGTTAACACAGCGTATGTCGTGAGATGGTTGGAAATGGATGGGATCATTGGGAATGGTTGGGAATAGATGAGATGGTTGGGAATGGATGAGATGGTTGGGAATGGATGGGATGATTGAGAATAGATCAGATGGTTGGGAATGGATGAGATGATTGGGAATAGACGGGATTGTTGGGAATGGATTGGGAATAGACGGGATGGTTGGGAATGGATGGATCATTGGGAATGGTTGGGAATGGATGGGCTCATTGGGAATGGATGACATGGTTGGGAATAGATGAGATGGTTGGGAATGGATGAAAATGTTGGGAATAGATGGGATGGTTGGGAATGGATGGATCATTGGGAATGGTTGGGAATGGATGGATCATTGGGAATGGTTGGGAATGGATGGGATCATTGGGGATGGATGAGATGGTTGGGAATAGATGAGAATGTTGGGAATGAATGAGATGGTTAGGAATAGACTGGATGATTGGGAATGGATGAGATGGTTGGGAATAGATGAGATGGTTGGGAATAGATGGGGTGGTTGGGAATGGTTGAGATGGTTGGGAATGGTTGAGATGGTTGGGAATGGTTGAGATGGTTGGGAATGGAGCTTTTCTCCCTTCCATTGCACTTATCCATGCTGTAGCTATGTGATTTCTTTCCTGTGTTGTTCTCTAAGATGTAGAGTCGCTTTGGATAAAAGTGTCTGCTAAATGACAGTTGTAGTAGTAGTAGTAGTAGTAGTAGTAATAGTAGTAGTAATAGTAGTAGTAATAGTAGTAGTAGTAGTAGTAGTAGTAGTAATAGCATGGCCTTTGTCTTGGTTAGCCAGATAAACTGCTGGACTGTAGATTAAAGCTTGTCTTCAGTAAAGTCTTTGCGTCCTCGGTAAAACAGGGCTCCCTCTGTCAAAAGTGCAACATGACGCAGCCTCACCTTTCCGTCTGAATATTGGTTTGACAACAACTGAGACATTGTGGTGCTTGTTCTGTAATTAAATGCACAAATTCAGATACTCCAGGGAACTGAAGCCCTACGGAGACCAACCTCTCTGATACTCTGACATCGTGAGCTAATTGGTCAAAGAGGCTTGTCACTGCATCTGCAGGCTCCCATTTAAAGCACATTAAAGGCTTATGGAAGCTCACAGCATCAAAATGATACGAGCACGAGCTCATTCATTCATCCTCGTCGTCCCCCTGACCACAGACAGGTCCAGTCGTGGGAGTGAATCGGGATCTGGCGGCTTTTGCCTTTAACCGCAATGCATTTTTCTCTGTTTTTCCCTCTAATGTCTGCAGCGGGCTTAATTGAGTAAAACGTAGACAAGAGGTGACAGCACGAGAGTAAATGATGTACGAGGCAGACGGAGAGAGGGCGAGCTAAAATATAATACCGCATCAGAGTCTGCAAAAAGGTGCGGGGAAATGAAAGGGGTTAAGCAGAGAGGGCTGGGAAAACAAGAGGAGGGAAATAAAGGCAGGGGTGTTTGTAATGCTGGAGATGTAGGAGTCTGGCTGCAGAAAGGGTGGCTGGGCCGTCTCCAGGCTACTATGTGTTGCAGTGCCGATAATTAGCATGGTTGCTGTGACCGTCTCACAGCCTAACAGAATGTGGGGGAAGGGTGAGCGGAATGAGGAGGGACACCGGCTGCCTTTCCCTTCTTTTCTGGCAAAAACCAGCAACCCCAGTTTGACTTCCCACAGCGAGCACGACGGCTACGATGGCTGCCAGACCTGTGACATGTGCACAGGTACAGACGGCATATGCCTTGGACATCCCAGTACACTCTCTCTGCCGGCCCAAAATGCAGCAGTCAGAGATGTGACTGCATCAGACGTGGCAGCAGCTTGTTTAATGACGGTCATGCTGCACACGCCCACACTGAGATGCTGAGTAGCAGTTGGACATCTCACCGTGCTTACATCCTCTGGTGTCATTTTTGACCATGAAGAGTATCAAAAAGCTGCAACAAGTTTGTGTGTGTGCGTGCATGCGTGCGTGCGTGCGTGTGAATGTGTGTGTATACATGCTTGTGTATGTACATGTCTGGGTTGTGTGGCTATGTGTGTTTGTGTGTGTATGTGTGTGTATGTGTGTGTGTATATGTATATGTCTGAGTGGCTGTATGTGTGTGTGTGTGTGTGTGTGTGTGTGTGTGTGTGTGTGTGTGTGTGTGTGTGTGTGTGTATATGTATATGTCTGAGTGGCTGTATGTGTGTGAGCGTGTATATGTATGTGTGGTAAGTGTGTGTGTTCGTGCATGTATGATATGTATATGTGTATGTTAAAGAAAGAAAAAACGTGTTTTTCATAATAGGTCCCCTTTAAGGGATGTTAGAACCTATTTTGAATTAAGTATAGCACTAAATAAAAAAAATGTAATTATACAGTATATTTGCCTTGAGTTCACAAGAAAATCCTTCGCTGTTTCACCTACACTTCAAGAATCGGACAGCCCTAGTTACGACTGCATTTTCAGAATAAGAACTTTATCCATGGTGGCATGTTGCTTGGCGATGTTGCTTCACAACTGAGGAGTTCCGGGTTCAAATCCCAGCTAGGTTTGGTCCGTGTGGCGTTTGCTCGGTGTTCTCTGAGTGTTCATTTCCTCTAACGCGAGGAATTAAAAGTTCTATTTTAAGGTGAAACCCTTCCTCATCTTCATTTAAAACAGTCGTAATGCTTTGCTGACCTCCAAGAAAGTCCTTGGGGAAGCAGTGGCCTGGACCATATCTTTCTGTTTGACCTGCGTTAACCTTGTTAACCCTAACCCAACCAGAGACCACCCATCTTTTATGGATTTATTTATTCTTCAGATGTTATGGTTTTCCCAGGCGTCAAGTGTAGATGTAGCACTTTTGACCTCCTCTAGGCTAGGGAACCAACATTCCTGTAGGCTCGGAAAAAGCTGGACTCCGACGAATTGGTAAAAGTGGGCAATTTATTATACAGCACAATGTTAAAGCATTTCAACATCAGATAAGAAAATAAAATAAAAAAAAAATAAAAAGAAATAGTCCCTTTTTTCCTCCCTTTAGAAGGAATTGTGTGTGTGTGTGTGTGTGTGTGTGTGTGTGTGTGTGTGTGTGTGTGTGTGTGTGTGTGTGTGTGTGTGTGTGTGTATTCAATCACCTCAATGAAATAAACAAGTGTTTACTCAGGACAGTAAATTGAAATCTTGTTATCACAAGTGAACATCACGTTTCACTTCTGCCTCCCTCATTTGACCGTAGCTTAGCCTGCTAATCATTTATACCCTGCTAATGTTCTAATTAGCGATGTCGGCCGTGCTTGATCCGCGGACCGACCATCAAACTCACTCTTATATATGCAGAAATAACTAAAATATAAAGAATTCTTCCCAAAGTGTGATCCATGGTGAAATAGGAAACTGAAGATGTGCAGTTATATATAGATATATGTAGACTACTGTATATGCACTTTGTTCACTCCAGTTCTGCAGTTTGAAAGCCCCGCACACTGCAGGCCCCGCCCACTACATGCCCCGCCCACTGCAGGCCCCGCCCACTACAGACCCCGCCCACTACAGGCCCCGCCCACTGCAGACGTCGACAGGCTTTGGCCAGCAGCGCCATGCAGGCGTCCTGAGCCACCGCAGGAGATTTTTGACACTTTCAGTGTGAATCCAGCATAAGTCACGTTCACATACTGTCACGTTTGGATCACATTCAGTATGAGCAACACATCCTCAGGCTAGTGCACCACCAAGTAAGTGGTGAGCACGGTTACTGCAATTAAAAAACTCAAACTACATAAATGGGCTTAGTAACCATGGGGGTTACATAGGGCCAGTCCCAATCCCCCCCCTACTCCTACTTTTCAGCCCTACCCCTACATTTTGCGCGTTCCCGTGAGGGTAGTGGTGTCCCAATTCCTCTTTGCATCTAGGGCGAGTGGGGGAAACGAGGATAGTGGCTATGAATCTGGCCCTATGGATCCAGGGATTTCAGATACTGACTAGCTGACCTAGGGCCAGAAAAATTTCCCAGAATGCTTTTTGTCGTCATTTGCGGACTGAATAAAAAAAAAACATGGTGGACATTTCTCATTTTTTAGTGAATAAAATCAATATTTTGAGTTAGTTTCTGCATAGAAATGAGTTTTGATTCCATTTTTAGCGAGAAATATATTATAATGTATATAATGAAATATATACATTTTACTTTCATAATATTCACTCATTGAATGTACATAATCACTCATTTGCCCGTTGTTGCGAAGTTGTTTCAGATCTCGCCAGAATAAAGGCTGATTTATGGTCCGCATTACACCAACGCAGAGCCTACGGCGTAGGTTACGCGGCGACGCGCGCCGTACGCTGTACCCTACGCCATCGGCTCTGCATCGGTTTAACGCAGAACCATAAATCAGCTCCCGAACCGGCAGGCAGCTTTGATTCCGAAATTTTCGGAGCAAATTTCTTAACAGGCTTTGCTACAACTGTTTAATTTATTAAACCAACATTTATTTTCCTAAATGATTTATTTCAGCCAGCAGTAATTCTCCACAGAGCTGCAGGTTTCTCCCCCGGGACGACGGTGCAGGTTGACCCGGCCGTGAGCTGCTGCTGTTACCATGGTAACAGCTGCTGCTGCTGCTCCGGGCCGGCGGCTCTTCTCCCAAAACATCGGATCAAATTTCTTACCAGGCGTTATTTGGATAAACTGAGCCCAGGTTGGGGATCTTAATGGTTACTTTTACGCCTGAAAAAATATTAAAACTTAATAAAGTGGCATATTAACAGCGCTACAGCTGAAATTAAAACAGCTTTTAGTTCTGGGCTTCCTGATATGGTGTGACGTATGTGCAAACGTAACTACGCAGTCGCTTACGTACCCGAACATAAACCACGCACGTGACGTAGCAAGCAAAATTGAGGGGTGGTGCTGAAAAGTAGGAGTAGTGGGAGTATTGGGACAGGGCCCTGGGAAGATTACAAGTGCCCTAAAATCTGTGGCTTCTTTTTTAGGGGTAGTGGTAGTGAGGGAGGGCTAGTGGTAGAAAGTAGGGGGTGTATTGGGATTGGTCCATAGACAACTGATAAAATATATCGGCAAGAAATCAGAATTGGCCATTAGGCCCTTGAGTAAGGATGTAGGCTCGGAGTTGGTGGGTGACCGGTTACTGGCCCACGTTACCTGGTCGGTCACGCAACTCCGACACTCCCACGTACCAGACAGCAAGTGTGGTAGTCTGAGCAGCACTGCAGTCTGCCCACGCTTACGGTCTCATAGTCTGACGGTGGGTGGAGGAAGTAGGTCTTTGTCTCAGCAGACGCCTTTCCATTCTGCTGCACTCGTAATCATCTCTCTCCCCACTTTCACTCTTCGAGAAGCAACTCTCTGCAGTGCAGATTAATCAGAGGGATTTAATTAACTTAGCCGCCGCACACACATCAAACTGTGATACAATACAGGCTATAAACCCAGCCAATTATCTCCTGCTGGGGGGGGTGGGAGGAGTTTGGGGGCTGAAGACTCCCTTGTGACCTGGGGCCTCATGTACAAGGAGTGTGGCACATGAAAAACGTCCATTGGCGACACTCACTGGCAATGCAGTAAAGTCTAAAATAGGTGGAAACGTGACATCACCAATAAGTTCCCGACCACACGTGAAGGACACGACAGTCCCCACATCACCAGATAAGTTACTGATGAGGCATTGTGACACCGTGGCTGACGTGAAACTCCAGCTTCCCACCCCCTGCAGGGCCGACACCTTGGAACTCGCTTCAACACAGACTTGAACCACAGGAATTAGGCCTGTGTTGAAAAAATCGATTTCCCATTCTAAATCGATTCTCATATTAATTCCTAAAAATCGATTCTTATGTCTAAAGATCGATTTTTCTTTCTTTTTTTTTTTCATCATTTTTGCCAGATGAACTTTAATCCCAGTAGTCGGACACACAGTTTGTCATGGCACTTCTGAAAAATGCCAGGTGCTTCATGGCATTATGTGTGCGTGGTGACAGAATAAATTAGATAAGCTTAAATGATTTGTTTACTTCGTGAACTGTTGCAATTTCTTTCTTTTTTGCACTTTAAATATTGAAAGGCCTGTTTTAGTTATTTATTTCTTAGTTATTTCACAATAATTATTGTGAAATTATTATTTCACTAGTTGTTTTACAATCATATAATTCAGGCAACAGCTCAAAAAACATTTTAAATAACACTAAGCCAAATCAATATTGAATCGGATCGAATCAAATCATGATAATCGATTCTGAATATTAAGAATCGGAATCGAATCGATTCTTGACATTTGAATCGATACCCAGCCCTAACGGGAATGCCATATGATGAAGTTCCTGACTGACTGATATGTTAATACCAACTCATTTGGCCACAGACTTGAATCACGAGAACACCCTATGGGGTAATTTACAACTTAGTGACAGTCATTCCAAATGCCCGATAACAGCATTTGGCCACAGATCACATCTGACTGTAAATTGCTTTTTGTCTCTCACTTGGCTCGTTTATTCTTGCCTTTTATGCTTTGAACTTACTGTATAAAAAGTCTGGATTCCAACCACTCTGGGTCAGCACACCGACCCAGACACGCTCTGCGTAGGTCTGCTCACCGCCGGCTACTGAATAAAACTCACTACACCACAGCGGACTTCTGAACTGGATTTTATATTATTCTTCGACATTACACCCGAGAGGAACTGCAACAATTTCACAGTTAACCACATACAACTAAAAGTTGTTTCTGAAAGCAGTTCTATCAGCATTCTGGGAGCTGATTGGTCCTTACAGCATCATTAGCTGCAATACTTGCTGTTGAATCTCAATACTATTCCTAGTATTACTATGTTGCAGAACTACACAGTCATATAATTCATGCAACAGCTGAAAAAACTGTTTTAATAACACTAACCCAAATCAATATCATAATCGAATCGAATCAAATCTTGATAATCGATTCTGAATCTTAATAATCGGAATTGAATGGATTCTTGACATTTGAATGGATCCCCAGCCCTAACGACTGAGACGTTCTGCTGCTGTTCTAGCAAGACATTATCAACCTGGGTGATGAACAATTATGGTAGCGTTATGTTTACAACCTAACTAATCTTTACTTAAACCCCTTGATTTAAAATGAATAACTTTCATTTTAAATGACTATGGGACTGCTGCTTCACCCCACTGCCTCCTGAGAGACTTTGTAATGGTGCAGTCTGTAAAGTTAAGCTCAGTGTGACTGTTATCATTCAGCTTTTCCATACGTTTACCTTGACGGCACCCGCGTTATTAACAAACATCAAGCATCATTTTAGATTTAATAGAATCAACTTAAGCGTGCAAACTGATACATAATGACACAAATAGATGTTTTATCACTGCTCTCGGTGAGTCTGTACCCTTTTTGTGTCTTACCAGGACACCATGAATGATGGTTGAATTACTGTAATTGAAATGAAAATACTATTCAAATTAATTTGATTATTTTTTTCAGTACTCCCAATAACACCTACACACTATTGGTTTAACTCTATAGGACTGTCTCAGAAAATTAGAATATTGTGATAAAGTCCTTTATTTTCTGTAATGTAAAAATGTCATACATTCTGGATTCATTACAAATCAACTGAAATATTCCAAGCTTTTTATTATTTTAATATTGCTCATCATGGTTTACAGCTTAAGAAAAGTCAAATATCCTATCTCAAAAAATTGGAATATTCTGGGAATCTTAATCTTAAACTGTAAGCCATAATCAGCAATATTAAAATATAAAAGGCTTGCAATATGTCAGTTGATTTGTAATGAATCCAGAATGTATGACATTTTTGTTTTTTTGATTGCATTACAGAAAATAAAGAACTTTATCACAATATTCTAATTTTCTGTGACAGTCCTGTATAACACGGTCATAACACAATTTATTGGAGAAAAAAAAACAACCTAAAATCTCCTTATAAACTTTACAAAAAGAAAAATCATTGAATGAAATGAATGAATGAAAATATATTTATTTCGGTCAGGTCATTCATAATGTAGTCACCACTGAAAGCCTTAGTTCACATAAAAAAACAAACGAGACCTAACCGAAAAGGAATAGGCTGAAGCTATTGCTTATAAACGCCTACCCTTCTCACATGATCAACTTATTCAGATCAAAACATACAAAACATAATATAAAAAAATAAATCATATTGTTTACACAATCCCAAAACATAATTCCGTAATAGTTTCATCCAGGGGCGCCACTAGGCCCTTTTTGGGGGGGCTTGAGCCCCCCCAAAAGAAGTCTCAGCCCCCCCAAAAAAATAGAGACAATTTTTTTTTTTTTTTTTTTTTTTTTTTTTTTTCCCCTCTGGTGGTCATTACTAGCAGTTTCTGATTCCACTCAATGCGCTGTGTGTGAGTTCCCCCCTCTATGTTCTTAGGGTGTGCTGACAAACATTTAGGGGGGTTCATCCCACCAAGGGGGCCCTGACTCAGCCCACCCGAAAAGTTTCTAGAACCGCTACTGCCAGGCGCTCCCTCCTCCATCTATGTGCCTAATCCCTTCACTTCACACAGGTCACACACACACACACACACAACGAAGTAGCCTTTTACAGTCAACAATCATTCTCCCCAGTCCCCACTCATGATGAGACTGTGAGGTGAGCATTGAGCAGTCAGAGTCGTTAGTTACTCAATTAGCGCATATTGATGTGCAAATTAGCGCATACCGTTGTAGTAGCTAAACAAAATAACTTGTCATGTGCCTGCCAGACAGGTGACGATTGGCAAGGCTACCATGACACACCAAGCCAGCCAGCCATCATGCTAGCTCGCAGTAAAGCGGGTCTAAATGGATGCAATGTCTTTTGAGAAACAATATGGGCATAAGTGAAGAACATATTTTCAAACGGGTCTCTTGTCTTCTGAATGAAATTAAGCCCTTCAGAATCGCAAGTGGCTGCTTTTCAACTAGTTGACTGCAAACTCCTGCTTTAGCTTACAGTATATTATTATCTTGTCGGAATATTATTCCAGCCAATAAGTTAGGAAGTTCCATTTGATTTGATTTAATTTTACTTTTGCCTACAAAGCAAAATATTACTTTACTTGAGTCTCCCCTGAAGTGATTTTGGTATTATTTATGCAAGCAAAATTCTACCATAACCTGTATGCAGAATATATATAGGGAAACAATTATTTTTTCATCGCTGTAAAACCACAGAACAGTAAAGAAGATATTGATGTGTATAGGTCTTCATAGATCTAGTCTCTTCATTTTGACCTCAAAGTGCACCAGATTGATCCATTTTTACTTAAAATCTACAAATTTTTCTTCCGGGGGGGCATGCCCCCGGACCCCCCTAGGGGTTCTGTGGTCCATGAACTTTGGTAGGCTGAGCCCCCCCAAAGCTCTGATGCTAAAATCGCCCCTGGTTTCATCTACTGGATCCCTCATATTTTTCAAACACTTTAAACTTAAACAAACGTTTGAAAGCATAAATCGACTGGCACATCTTCAATTGGTCTAGACACACCCAGCTTTCATCAATATTTCTTAGTAAATCAATTACAATACCTTGTGAAATGGATTCCGAAGGCAAACTGCAACAAGTTGTGGACAGAATTAGAGCAAAACACTTCACTCTCAAACTTACCATTCTTACCTACTTCAGTACCGCAAAGGAATTTCTGTAAAAAAAACATCACAAATTAAAGCTGCAAGCAGCGATGAACGGTCCTCCACCCTTGTGCACGTTCAGGCTGCAGTGGAAGCTTGTATGACTTGATGTAGATTCTTCATACCTGGACATTTAGTGGATGAAATCACCCACGACTCTCTATATCAAACCATTCAAAAGTTATGGCAGAAAATAGGAACTATCAGATATCGACCAATCAGAAGAAGAGTCAGGGCTAATTTTCAGCAATTATGGTCAAGGACTCAATACCGAGTCCGATGACACCACCCACAGCTCTTTATATCAAACCATTCAAAAGTTATGGCAGGAAGTAGGAACTATCAAATATGGACCAATCAGATGAAGGGTTGAAACGCTTTTGACTGAGAAAAGTAATGCGCGTCGTCGCAGGATGGAGACGCACATTTTGATGTATAACACACCTGGGTGCACGTTACGGTTCGGGCCGTATTAACTGCCGAAGGAATGGCATAAATTGCGCCAAAATGACACGATTAATTGAAAATGGCCGACTTCCTGTTCGGTTTCGGCCATGGCGCCAAGAGACTTTTCTTTAAGTTGCGCCGAGATACAGGTGTTGTGCAACTCAGGTAGCTTGGCTGTCCAGTTATCGAAGGGTTATTAATAATTTTATTAATAATTATTAATAATTAATAAATTTGACTATTTATCAAATTGAATGATCAATATGATAATTAAAATCCTCGGGGCACCACTCTGTTCCTTAAGCAGAGAAATGATAACTTTTAACAGCAGAAAATCAGCCTCATATGATTATGGTTTAAGTATAGTAGCCTATAATATCATTGAAGGAGTGAGATCCGAACACTAGGCTCTGTCAAACAAATCAATTGTGACCAAAATCTGCATGAAATAACGACAACCACTCATTATCGATCGAATCTCTGCAGACCCCTCACACCCGGGACACCGCCTGTTCCAACTCCTCCCCTCTGGACGGCGCTACAGAGCACTGTGCGTCAGAACCTCCAGACACAAAAACAGTTTCTTCCCGCAAGCGGTTGCTCTGATGAACTCTCACAAATAATAAGTCTCAGAGTAACCAAACACGTGCAATAAAAATCATCCAGCACCCTCTTTAATAATCATGTCTGCCTCACTCTGCTGCACCTCTCACTTTTGTACTTCCTTTTGTATAATTTTTTGTATTTTTTGTATAATTTGTCTGTTAAAATTGTATATAGGTTATACTTATACTTATTTTTATTCAGAACTATCCTTCTTTTATCACTACCTCAAACTGCTGCACCTTAAAATGTTAAAATGTTTATACTGTAGATAGTAATACCACATTTGTTTATTGTTTATTTGTTTATTGTTTATTTTTTTTACTACCAAAGAGCGAAATAACCGAATCAAATTCCTTGTTGGACAATGTTCGAACCTGGCCAATAAAGCTGATTCTGATTCTGATTCTGATTCTGATTAAAAATCAATCAGAATTTATTTACACATAGGTGTCAAAAGATGGTAAACGGAACACCCCAAATAATTCTGATGGCACACTACTTATTATAAAACAATTACCGTATTTTCGCGACCATTCGGCGCACCGTGTGGAAAGGCGCACCCTCATTTTTGTGTGTCATTTTTAGATTTAAAACATACATATGGCGCACCGACCCAAAAGGCGCAGTCTACAGAGCAGAGCTGCACACACGCGTGCCGCAAAACACGCCGGCCGGAAAACACACACACCCGCTGCAGAACGCACACACATGCAGAACGCACACACAAGCACACAAGCGCTTATTTAAAAAATAGAGCGGGAACAAAACCTCTGTTTCTGCATTAAAGAGCTCCGCTAATTCAGCTGCGCCAGTCCGAATTTCCTCGGTGTCAGTCACTTTCTGCACAACAGTAAATAAACTTGTCATACCCCGTTGTGCGGATCCTCCACCGCGCAGAGCCCGTCTCTCCCCAGCGGGGTGGAGCAGCGCGCGTCACAGCGGCTTTAACCGGGAATGTGACCTGTTCGGACAGGCTGGGACCGAAGCCATCCACCTGTATGGGAGCAGGGGCTCCCGGGGAAAGACCAGCGGCATTTCGGCCGGATCTGCCCCGGGGATGGTGCGCCCTGGCCCGGCAAACCCGCGGCGGGAGCCTGGCGGCTCCTGAGCGTCCCGGGTCCCGCGTCCCGGGTCCCGCGTCCCGGGTCCCGCGTCCCGGGTCCCGCGTCCCGGGTCCCGCGTCCCGGGTCCCGCGTCCCGGGTCCCGCGTCCCGCTCCGCGCTGGACCCGCTCCGCGCTGGACCGGGTCCGCTCCCCGCTCCGCTCCCTCGCGCTGGACCCGCTCACACACGCGCTGTCGGGGAGCCGGTACCGGGGTTTGTATCCGACAGGAGCTCCAGTCCGAATTTCCAGACCTGTCTCAGCCACCTGATCATCATCATCCCTTCATCCAGCCCCCCCTTTCCATTCGTCCTTATAATGACTCCGGCTGGAAACGTCTTATGCAAAGTTTTTCTTTTAAAAATCCCCATAGGTTTCTGTCCATCAGCTGCGCCGGGCCAGCACCACATAAACCAGTAAGTGTGTGTCGCGCCGCGAATACACACCCGCGCATGTCGGGATCCGGTACCGGGTTTGTAACCGACAGATTTGGCTGCAAATTTCGGAGGATGAAGCTGATCTGACCTGAGACAGACCCCAGAAATCTCTGCTCTTAAAGCGGCCGGGAACCAGGTCGATCGGACCGCTTTGGGAACCAGGAAGTCGGCTGCAGCAGCGACCATCACCGCGCTGCTGCAGCCGCTGCTTTAACCGGGGAATGTGGACGGTTCCGACATGCAAAACACACGCGCGCTGCAGAACAAGTGTGCTTATTTAAATAGAGCGGGAGCAAAACTTAGTTTGATTGTATTTTATTTCACTTTACACATCAAGCAAATCCTTAAAAGTCTTCATCATCTGTTTCGCATTAAACAGCTCAGTGGATGGTCTCATTCAGCTTCACCCGCCCCCTTCTCCCTTTACCGTTCTCATGGCCGGCCTTACATTACCGTAATTCAGGTAATAGACACGGCGCACCGTTTCTTAAGGCGCCCGGCACATTTAAAAAAAAAAAAAAAAAAAAAAGTTGCGCCTTATGGTCGCGAAAATACGGTAACTAGAAAAACAACAATCAATAAAAATGAAATGAAAGTTAAATGCATGGAATGAAAAAAAGAAATCAAAGCAATAATAAAAATGATATCACGAACATGTACGGTTTAAAATATTGTGGCTGCATAAATATGGCTGCGTTTTTTAAAGATGGCGGGACTGTAACCACGCCACGTGCAATTAGACCGGATGTTACTCCCGGTGGTTTAAACCGGGATCAACTGGCGAAGCGGCGCCACCAAATGAACAAATAACCGTAATATGCACACAGTAATTTCATTAAACATAAACTCAGGTCTACACCAGTGACAGATCGCCCAGACCGCAGCTCACGCGTCCTCGGGAGTCCGGACCTGAGGCTGCAGGCTCCGTCGCCTGCGGCTCGGTCCTGCAAAGGGGTTTCCTGACGGGGATCCTCAGTTTCTGCGGCCGCTCGGTCTCTCTCCTCTCCTAACTCCACAGAAAAAGTGAACAGTGTCTGGAGAAACCTCACACCGGCTCGCTCTGGTCCTGACCGCGTCCTCAGCACACCGCCTCGCTGCTCACGGGGGGCCGGTTCCTCCCTTCAGAACGTCGGCTCGTCCCGTGTTGTGTCGCCGGGCTGCGCGAGGGCCTCGAGGTCCAAAGGCTGGAGCTCCGGGCGGGTTTTGGCTCTCGGAGCGGTCGTCCTGAATGGAAGACGGGGCTCGGAGAAAAAGAAAGGAGTTAAGGCAGGGAGACAGAGTCCAGAGCGCAGCACTCTGGAATCGGACCTTGCGCCCGGTCAGTGCGGGCCTCGAGGGCTCCTTGAAACCCCCCCCCCACAGCTCTTAAAAGCTGCTGGACAGCAACGCGCGTCCCGGATCGTTGGCTGAAGAGAAGAGAAGAGAAAAGTCTCGGTGCAGCACGGAGTTTTGTATTTCCGCGCGCTGCGATGACGTCATCAGTGCCTCGCTCGGGATTGGGTGCGCGTCGCTCTCAGGCGCCGCCCCATCCCGCAAGGCATGCTGGGATTGTAGTTCATGGCACAGCGGCCATTTTTGGAGGCACATTACAGCCGATTTTCAGCTGAGCAGTTTCAAAGTTGAATATACACATTCACAAAATGTTCATATACGTTTATAAGTCCAGAGTTCACATGGGCATATGGGCGACCCCAACACAGGTGTGTACCGATTTTCGTGCATGTACGTCAAACCGTATTGTGGGGCTTGAGACACAAAGTTTTCTAGGGGGCGCTGTTGAGCCGTTAGGCCACGCCCATTAATGCAAACCATTAAATATAAAATCTTTCGCCAGGCCTGGCTTGGTGCAAAATTTGGTGACTTTTGGGGCACGTTTAGGTGGGCAAAAGGCCCTCATTTTCTCGGAAAAAGAAAGAAAGAATTCTTCCAGTGGGACATAGCCGGCTAAAATTCAGCTTAGAAACTTTGAAAGCTAAAGGCCCCTGACCTTTATCAGCCCTGAACTTGCGATGAAGATCTGGGGGAGTTTGCTCAGACGTGGTACGATCTTGGCTCGTGCGGATACAAAACAACGAACAACGAATCTGCCGGGCAACATTCAGTAAAACTAAAAGTATTCCTTATATGTCAGGAAAAAGTTCTGCATATAAAGTGAAAGCAGTTAATACAATGATCAATGATCCTTCACTCGCAGCGCATTCAATCAGCATTTTCCCTCCGTCTGCGCTGATCTGATTCCTAACCCGGTACAAGTGCCCTTGAATTAAATCACCGTTTATGAAAGTGTTTTTTAGTGTCAGACAACTGCTCTTGAGGTTCTTAATGATATTTCTGATCTGAAGGAGCACAACAGCTCTGCACTAACTTCTTTACATTTGGGTCTCCCATACTTATTTATCAGTGTCTTACTTTTAAAATCTTTCATTAGATACAGGACTGTCTCAGAAAATTAGAATATTGTGATAAAGTTCTTTATTTTCTGTAATGCAATTAAAAAAGCAAAAATGTCACACATTCTGGATTCATTACAAATCAACTGAAATATTGCAAGCCTTTTATTATTTTAATATTGCTGATTATGGTTTACAGTTTAAGATTAAGATTCCCAGAATATTCACATTTTTTGAGATAGGATATATGAGTTTTCTTAAACCGCCAGCTCCGACAACTTTACTCCGACTTTGCTTTACAGTTCATACTTTGACCACTTTTTTCCTGAAATGTCAACAATGTAATTGCTGTTCAGGAGGTAGAGTGATCATCGTCCAAGCAGACGGTTGCTGATTTGATCCCCAACCTTTCCAAAGTGTTTTTGGCAAGATCTTGAACCCCCACATAGTTTGTCCAGGTCATGCTGGAAAAAGAGGGTTTGTTAAGTGAATGTAATGTAAGCAGTGAATCAAGTTACTGTTTTCAACATGTCTGCTTTGTCTTTCTGCTTTCAGAACATGGATAAGATGCAGCTCCCGTCGGTGACGCTCATCGTGGGCTGCGGGGTGTCGTCGCTGACATTGCTGCTGCTCATCATCATTTACGTGTCAGTCTGGAGGTAGGGGAATACCGCTGGTTGTGAACAGCTGAGTTGTTTGGAATGCAAGTGTCACCATCACCACTGTTTCTCAACGCCCTGAGGGATATGCTGCTGGTGGAAATGCAAGGGAGTGGATAAGAATTGCAAACACACGTCAGAAAAATGAGGAGCACAATGGAAAGTAAAAAACGAAAGTAAATAGATGTAAATGAAAGCTTTATGGACAGTTTGAAGATTGGGGAAAGAGGCCACTAGGCCCAAAGATGTCGAGGCTGCCTGTGGACGAGGTTAACAGAAGGCCTCTTTTTTGACCTGGGAAATTTCAAGCGGCATTTGTGAACGAAGCTCTGTACTATAGAGGGTATGCATTGACGTGGCAAAAACAGCTGCAACTAGTGGATAAGACGGGATAACAGCTGATTATTGGCTTAAATTAAAGGCAGTTGGACTTGACAGGGACCCGTACAGTTACCCCAAGAACCAGTGGTCCATGGACATTAATATTTGGTACAGTTACCCCAAGAACCAGTGATCCATGGACATTAATATTTGGTACAGTTACCAAGAACCAGTGGTCCATGGACATTAATATTTGGTACAGTTACCAAGAACCAGTGGTCCATGGACATTAATATTTGGTACAGTTACCAAGAACCAGTGGTCCATGGACATTAATATTTGGTACAGTTACCAAGAACCAGTGGTCCATGGACATTAATATTTGGTACAGTTACCCCAAGAACCAGTGGTCCATGGACATTAATATTTTGTACAGTTACCCCAAGAACCAGTGGTCCATGGACATTAATATTTGGTACAGTTACCAAGAACCAGTGGTCCATGGACATTAATATTTGGTACAGTTACCCCAAGAACCAGTGGTCCATGGACATTAATATTTGGTACAGTTACCAAGAACCAGTGGTCCATGGACATTAATATTTGGTACAGTTACCAAGAACCAGTGGTTCATGGACATTAATATTTGGTACAGTTACCCCAAGAACCAGTGGTCCATGGACATTAATATTTGGCCACGAATCCAGTTTCCTGATATTTATATGTGGGTCAATCACGTGACGCCTATATTTTCCGAAAAACAGATTTTTTTTCAATTCAAAAAAGGTTTAAATGGATAAAACAAATACCAGATATATGAACTACCTGTCCCACATATGTACTCACTTGAATTTTACAAGAAATACTAGTTATTTGGGATTTTGTTGTTGTTTTAAGCGTCAAAATGTCATGTGGTGCGACCGTCCAACCAGGACTCTTGTTTTGAAAACTTTTTTTGCAATCACTCTAAATGTATTTAAATCGATCTTCTGCCCTATCTGGTATGATTTCCGAACTGTCTTGTAGTGTGTAAGATTTATACACATTTATATTTATATTTCCATCATAATATACAAACAAAGTTTAACTGATGTCCATTTTATGAAATATCATGTGACGCGACCATTAAAAAAACAACCATTTCTGTATAATACTGAAAACTTGTAAAAAAAAAGATGTCAAGATGTTAAGGAAATTAATGTATTTTAATATGAATCATGGTTGCACCACATGACCTTTTTTAAGGCTAGTGCCAATTCATCTTGACAAAAATCACTTAATTTAAAAGTTTTATATGAATTTATGTGTACACAACATTCTTAATGTTTGAACTACTGTAATAGATATTCTTTTTTTTATTATTTTAAAATCGACCTGTTGAAAATCCTTATTCGTCATTGACCCAGGTACTTTATTTCTACGCCGGGGAAATACACGGAGCAAAGCTTGAAGGCTTATAAAAGTCTCGACGCTTGGTCCGACTTCAAGGCAGGATTTGTTGTAGAAATTAAAGTGATGAGGACACAGAACTTTATGATTTGACCGTATAAGATATAAGAAATAGAGAAAAATAGAGAAACATATTTTCTCGTCAACAAAACAAATTAAAAAAATTTCAAATAACAAAATAACATATTTGAACCATTTTTCAGACAATAAAATAACAATAACAATAAAATGTAATGTAATGTATAAAAATGTAAAATATGTTTTGTTAATGAGAAAATATGTTTCTCTATTTTTCTTATTTTTGTGAGGGGGATATATATTGTTTTTCGGCACTACCTTGTTCTCTATAGCTGATATAACATGAATTACTCCTATGTGGGATCAATAAAGTTCTTATTTTTGCCATCTGAGAAAATTAAATATATTATATTTGGTGCCTAACTGTTTCCCAAGTATATTAGTGCGTGTGTGAATGAATAAATGAGACGTAAAACGTACATTTCTTTGTAGAAAGGCCCTTTATAGAAATAAGTCCATTTACTTGTATTAGTTTCCAGCGCAGTCTTGAACATCCAATATGGCGGCGACGTTGACGTACGGCTCAGCGCTCTATGGGGCGTCTACGTTTATATGTCTATGGGTGTCGGTGCACAGTGCAGCGCCGATTGGCTAGTCAGTAGGCGATGCAATGTGCTGATTGGCTCTCCAGAAACGCTTTGAAACCCGTGCCAAAGATCGCTGATTGGCTCTTATTATTGTAAAGTTTGTAGCTTTGTATTTCCAATGTTGCACACAGACGAGTTCATTCCACAGCTACAAAAATGTTCTACACATGCACAAAATATTTCCACAAGTACAAATATTTTTTGCACACGCACAAAATATTTCTATAAGTACAAATATTCTTTGCACATGCACAAAATATTTCTATAAGTACAAATATTTTTTGCACATGTACAAAATATTTCTCCAAGTACAAATATTTTTTGCACATGTACAAAATATTTCTACAAGTACAAATATTTTTTGCACATGTACAAAATATTTCTACAAGTACAAAAGTTTATTTACAGATACAAAATATTTATGGCTTTAATTTGAGCCCATACGTCTGCAGGATTCCAAACTCTAGTTAATGATGAGTTATTTGAGTCAATAACTCCTGCTACATCACGCCAAAGGGCGTCAGGTCCCGCAGAGAAGTCAGAATAACAGGAACTGGAACGGTGACAGATACAGCTCACTCTAATGACTCTAAAGACTCTAATGACTGATTCTGATTCTTTTGGTAAGTCACATGACCTGTAGAGGGAAAGGTGTTTAAAGTGTTTCTGCATTATGGGGGTTTGGGTGTGAGGAATGTGTTTCCAGTGTTCCAGTTTGAGGGGAATGGAGACACGGCTGCTGAATCACATCCTTTGGTTTCAGACAGAACCTGGAAGAGTTTCTCTGCTGTTCCTGCAGGTACATCCGGTCTGAGCGCTCCGTCATCCTCATCAACTTCTGCCTCTCCATCATCTCCTCCAACGCCCTGATCCTCATCGGACAGACCCAGACGCGGAACAAGGTCAGATCCGATCGGAAGCTCCGTCACATTGAGGGACCTCGGCGACGGAAGTGCTGGATATTCATGGATGTGGTTTCTTCTGTTCCTGCAGGTCCTCTGCACCCTGATCGCAGCGTTCCTTCACTTCTTCTTCCTGTCGTCGTTCTGCTGGGTGCTGACGGAGGCGTGGCAGTCGTACATGGCCGTGACCGGCCGCCTCAGGAACCGCATCATACGCAAGCGCTTCCTGTGTCTCGGCTGGGGTGAGTTTTATAGCAGCACAAGACAATCACAGAAAAAAACTATCGTGTCATGTACAGCCTAGTCATGGCCCTGGTCTTTTCTTATAGATTAGCTGCCAAATATAGCAACAACAACAAAACAAAGCTTAAGACAAAACAATCACAATAAATACACAAAATGAACAATATGCTTCTCTTGTTAAGATAAGTTACAGGCTTTAAAAGTAACAGGAAAAAAAATACATATATATATATATATATATATATATATATATATATATATATATATATATATATATATATATATAGGAAGGAAGGAGAGAGCAGGAGGAAAGAAGGAAGGAAATGAAAAAAGAGGGAAGGAAGGAAGGAAGCAAGGAAGGAAGGAAGGAAGGAAGGAAGGAAGGAAGGAAGGAAGGAAGGAAGGAAGGAAGGAAGGAAGGAAGGAAGGAAGGAAGGAAGGAAGGGAGGAAAGGAGGAAGGAAAGGAAGAAGGAAAGAGGAAGGGAAGAAGGAAGGAGAGAGCAGGAGGAAAGAAGGAAGGAAGGGAAAAAGGAAGGAAGGAAGGAAGGAAGGAAGGAAGGAAGGAAGGAAGGAAGGAAGGAAGGAAGGAAGGAAGGAAGGAAGGAAGGAATGGACAAAACAAGGAAGGAAGGAAGGAAGGAAAGAAGGAAGGAAGGAAGGAAGGAAGGAAGGAAGGAAGGAAGGGAGAAAAGAGGAAGGGAAGAAGGAAGGAGAGAGCAGGAGGAAAGAAGGAAGGAAGGGAAACATACATACACACCATACCCACAGTTAGTGATCAGTTTGGTTTTCTGTTCAGTCTGAGTTCTTGACATATTCAATAAAGGGCTTCCATTTACCTTCAAATACTTGCTGTTTGGCTTTCAGAATAAAAGTCATTCCTTCCAACGGTTGGCTTGATAACATTTGTTTTAACCATTGACTGGTACTTGGTTGATGGGTTCTTTTCCATAGTAGTGCAATACATTGTTTGGCATTTAACAAGCTTAAATCTATTTATCTTTTTCATATTTACTGAAGTTATGTTTCTCTGGATAAAGGCCCAGCAGGAAAAGTTTAGGATCCAATGATATTCATTTGGAAATTATCTTTTGGATGATGACTCTTCGCAATCGCAAACATCGCAACAATGCTTTTATTGGGCTTTTCCCCTCGTAGTCAGTACTGGAGTTGAGGGGGGATGAGGGGGGACGGCATCCCCCCCTGAAATAAAAACAGTCCAAATCATCCCCCCTGTAAAACTGCCATCCCTTATGTCATTTCATCAATGGATGTGGTTTTACTGCTATTTCAACATTTAGAGTCATCACCAGAAAAATAACACCAGAAAAATAACTTATTTGACAATTTTCACCTGTTTCAAGTAGATTTTCACTTGAAATAAGTAGAAAAATCTGCCAGTGGAACAAGATTTATCTTCTTATTACAAGCAAAAAAATCTTGTTCCACTGGCAGATTTTTCTACTTATTTCAAGTGAAAATCTACTTGAAACTGGTGAAAATTGTTGTTTTTTCCAGTGATGAGTCTTGTTTTAAGTGTAATGAGATTTCTTTTACTAAAATGAGACATTTTAACTAGAAATAAGACAAATATTCTTGTTAAGATTGTGAGTTTTTGCAGTGATGCATTTTACTTATCCTGTGAAGGACAGAGTCATATTGATAAGTTCAGAAAAGTGTTCTTATTGTTGTGTTTTGATGTATTTGATGTAAGCCCAGTGGATATTTAAAGCTTACAGAAGGCTGCATTTAACTGCTGCTATGTCATTCCTGCAGTATTTCTGCAGGTGTTTTGGTCACTGCTATTATTTGTAATATATTATATTATTTGTAATCAGCACAAATTATCTGTCCCCATATGATCAAATCCACCATCCCCCCTGATTGTTTTTTACAACTGGAGTACTGCTCGTAGTGTTCAGTAACTTGTGTTTGTTTCTCCGTAGGCCTCCCTGCTCTCGTGGTAGCCGTCTCCGTGGGATTCACCAAGGCAAAGGGATATGGAACACCCAGCTAGTGAGCATGTTTTATTATGGATCTATAATTGGGGAACCTCCTACTCTTTAAATATTAATGCTTGAATTTTACACATGGGCGGAGGATTATGTCTACAGCGTAATTAACCTCTCTTCCTATGTTTCATCTATATTTTACCATCTTGAAATCTTGTCATGCATAAACTCCTTTCACATCTTTCCATTCCTCCTTTTTACAACCCTCCACGTTCCTCCCTTTTTTCCTCAAACCTCCCCCTCCTTCACTTCTTCACATCGTTCCTCTCCACATCTGCATCCTTCTACTTCTGTCTCTAGCTGCTGGCTGTCTCTGGAAGGAGGTCTTCTCTATGCGTTTGTTGGACCGGCTGCAGCTGTGGTTTTGGTATTTTCTCTTCTTACATCTTTGTTTGTGGCCTGACGAAGGTTTACTGCTCGTTGAAGTCGCTCCATCATCTAACAGTCAGCATGCATCCATATGTGCAACTGTGAAGCCGCTTGTTTGTGACTGCATTCTACATTACCTTTTAGGAATTATATATATATATATATATATATATATATATATATATATATATATATATATATATATATATATATATATATATATATATATATATATATATATATATCTGTGTTAATACGTGTGTGTGATAAAACACAACATAAAAAATGTAATGGCAGTACTAATAGCCCTCAATATGATCATTAACATCAGTGTTCACATTTTTCTAAACATTTGATTTTTTTTATTGATTTGATTTGATTTATTTTATTTTTGTACATGTAAAAAAAAAAGAAACAACACTTCATGAGAAGTTTAAGAAAACAAAACAACAAAACGAAGGAAAGAAGGAAGGAAGGAAGGAAGGAAGGAAGGAAGGAAGGAAGGAAGGAAGGAAGGAAGGAAGGAAGGAAGGAAGGAAGGAAGGAAGGAAGGAAGGAAGGAAGGAAGGAAAGGAGAAAACAAGGAAATAATGTACGGGGGGAGGAAAGAAGGAAGGAAGGGATAAAATAAAGAAGGAAAGGAGTAAAGAAGGAAGGAGAATGAGGTCATTTTGACCCAAAGACAGTACGAGGGATAAGCTCTGTGGTTGAGAGAGTTGATTTGGCCAACAGACCTGGCCAGCGTGCAGCCATTGTTGACTTTCAATTCAATTTCAATTCAGTCATCCATCCATCCATCCATCCATCCATCCATCCATCCATCCATCCATCCATCCATCCATCCATCCATCCATCCATCCATCCATCCATTTCCCTCCACTTATCCGATGTCACGGGCACAGTAGCCTCAGCAGGGAAATCCGGGCTTCCCTTTCTCCGGCCACTCTGTCTAGCCCTGGATCTGGGGAGATCCCGAGGTGTTCCCAGGCCAGCGCAGTGATGCCGTCCCTCCACTGTGTCCTGGGTCTTCCCTGAGGTGTCCTCTCAAAAAACCTCACCAGGGAGACGTCCAGAAGGCGTCCTCATCAATTGCCAAAGCCAAGTCATCTGACACCCTGGACACCCTGGACACCCTGGACACCCTGGACACCCTGGACACCCTGGACACCCTGGACACCCTGGACACCCTGGAGACCCTGGACACCCTGGACACCCTGGACACCCTGGACACCCTGGACACCCTGGACACCCTGGACACCCTGGACACCCTGCGGAGGAACCTCATGTTCCTTACCCTCCTCTGCTTGTATCCGCGATCTCGTTCTTTCAGTTGCTACCGTTCCGGTTCTGCAAATATACTCCACTGGGATGTCCGTTTTTCAAATGCTGCGCCTGCATTTTGGTTTTGTGTCTTTAACCCTTGTGCTGTCTTCGGGTCAAGGAAGGAGGAAGAGAAGAAGGGAGGAAGGAAGGAAGGAAGGGAGGAAGGAAGGAAGGAAGGAAGGAAGGAAGGAAGGAAGGAAGGAAGGAAGGAAGGAAGGAAGGAAGGAAGGAAGGAAGGAAGGAAGGAAGGAAGGAAGGAAGGAAGGAAGGAAGGAGAGAGCAGGAGGAAAAAAGGAAGAAAGGAAGGAAGGAAGGAAGGAAGGAGAGAGCAGGAGGAAAGAAGGAAGGAAGGAAGGAAGGAAGGAAGGAAGGAAGGAAGGAAGGAAGGAAGGAAGGAAGGAAGGAAGGAAGGAAGGAAGGAAGGAGAGAGCAGGAGGAAAGGAGGAAGGAAGGAAAGAAGGAAGGAAGGAAGGAAGGAGAGAGCAAGAGGAAAGAAGGAAGGAAGGAAAGAAGGAAGGGAGAAGGAAGGAAAGAAGGAAGGAAGGAAGGAAGGAAGGAAGGAAAGAAGGAAGGAGAGAGCAGGAGGAAAGGAAGGAAGGAGAGAGCAGGAGGAAAGGAAGGAAGGAAATAAGGAAGGAAGGAAGGAAGGAAGGAAGGAAGGAAGGAAGGAAGGAAGGAAGGAAGGAAGGAAGGAAGGAAGGAGAGAGCAGGAGGAAAGAAGGAAGGAAGGAAGGAAGGAAGAAGGAAGGAAAGAAGGAAGGAAGGAAGGAAGGAGAGAGCAGGAGGAAGGAAGGAAGGAAGGAAGGAAGGAAGGAAGGAAGGAAGGAAGGAAGGAAGGAAGGAAGGAAGGAAGGAAGGAAGGAAGGAAGGAGAGAGCAGGAGGAAAGGAAGGAAGGAAGGAGAGAGCAGGAGGAAAGGAAGGAAGGACATAAGGAAGGAAGGAAGGAAGGAAGGAAGGAAAGAAAGGAGAAAAGAGGAAGGGAAGAAGGAAGGAGAGAGCAGGAGGAAAGAAGGAAGGAAGGAAGGAAGGAGAGAGCAGGAGGAAAGGAAGGAAGGAAGGAAGGAGAGAGCAAGAGGAAAGAAGGAAGGAAGGAAAGAAGGAAGGGAGAAGGAAGGAAGGAAGGAGAGAGCAGGAGGAAAGGAAGGAAGGAAGGAGAGTGCAGGAGGAAAGGAAGGAAGGAAATAAGGAAGGAAGGAAGGAAGGAAGGAAGGAAGGAAGGAAGGAAGGAAGGAAGGAAGGAAGGAAGGAAGGAAGGAAGGAAGGAAGGAAGGAAGGAAGGAAGGAAGGAAAGAAAGAAAAGAGGAAGGGAAGAAGGAAGGAGAGAGCAGGAGGAAAGAAGGAAGGAAGGAAGGAAGGAAGGAGAGAGCAGGAGGAAAGGAAGGAAGGAAGGAAGGAAGGAAGGAAGGAAGGAAGGAAGGAAGGAGAGAGCAGGAGGAAAGGAAGGAAGGAAGGAAGGGAGAAAAGAGGAAGGGAAGAAGGAAGGAGAGAGCAGGAGGAAAGAAGGAGAATTAGGTCATTTCGACCCAAAGACAGTACAAGGGTTAAGGACTGTAATATTTGGGTCTCAGGACACATTTGTCAGGCAGTTTCATCTTTCGTTTTGTTATTTGTTTTGAGAAAATTGTGACAAAATGGTAAATCCACCCAGGTCACTGCTGTTTCTGCTCAAGGACAAGCTCTTTTTTCCTCATCTTTAAGCACTGCTTTCTACACTTCATCCCTCCTCCTGTCCCTGTCTATTTTCTGTTTTACTCAGTCTTTACTCCGACTTCTCCCTCGGTCTCGCTTTTCCTCATTTATTTTGCTTCCTCTTGTGCTTCCAGCTCTTCCATTTTCCTTATTTACCTTATTATGCTTATTTCTTCTCTTTGCTCTTCTACATTTCTTGAGTTCCTACTCACTTCTTCTATGGCTCTTTACGTCTTCTGTCCCTCCTTTGTCCCCTCCTACTGTTCTCTTGCTCCCAGGCTTCCTGCTGTCTGTTTGCTTCATGTATTTTTTTTAATCAAATCACGTCTTGTCTTTAAAGTTCCCATATTCTGCCATTTTGGTGTCTGTTCATGTTGATCAGCACCCCAGTGCAGCGACTCAGAACCTCTCTGAGTCTGCTCGTCTTTTCCTTTGTGCTTTGGCGAGCACCGTCCTCCCGCTGCTCCTCGTTCCCCCTCCGTCATTAGTTCCTTTCTAAGCCCGTCAGACACATTACTGGCACAGTGACAATCAGACAATCAGAGGGAGTTTTTCTTTATTTTTATTGAATCATGTCTGAGCGGGGGATGGTGGTGATGGTAATCTGTTTACTGGACTTTTACAAGACCAATCTGTACATTAAGGGTACTTAAACACCTGTCCCATTTGGCGCAGTTGTTCCGAAACAGGGAGCGTTTCCCCCTAAAGATCGGTTGGTTTGGTACGTGTGAACACAGCAATCGCCCTCAGATGCAGGACAAAACAAGCGAGCCGAGATCTCTTAGGAGAAGTGGTCTCGGCTCGCTTCCATTCCAGACCTGGAGCGGTGCGTTTGGAGTGAGAACAGAATCCACACAGCACACAGAAACACCCAGAAATAAACTAGACACACCCGCTTACGATGCTCCATAGTTGTTGTTTTTCCCGGGGTACTGAAGAGGAAACTCCTTCCGCGTTCTTTTCTGACCAATGAGAGAACAGTTGGTTCACGCATGGCATTTGTTTTCTTTCTCTTCTTTGTTGTTTTCTTATATCAAGTTTGATGAATTCATCATGCGTCCTCTGATATGAGAATTGTAGGCGGCATTGTGCACAGACACAAACACGTAACACGTCACTGGTAAATGTTTGTTGAACTCACGTCACACAAACTCAAACACTGCACTTCACGTTCTCACTGACTACGTTTACATGCAGTCAAAATTGGGGTTACGGTCAATATTCCGGTTACTGAAACATTCGGAATAATCTGTTTCCATGCGTGATCAAACAGGGTTATCCCTGTATACATGGTGACTGTCACCATTAGGATATCTGGATCAAACCATCCATCCATCCATCCATCCATCCATCCATCCATCCATCCATCCATCCATCCATCCATCCATCCATCCATCCATCCATCCATCCATCCATCCATCCATCCATTGTCCGCTGCTACCGGTATCCGTTACCGGTTCGTGGGGCAGCAGTCTCAGCAGAGATGCCCAGACTTCCTTCACCCCAGACACTTCCTCCAGCTCTTCCTCCAGCTCTTCCTCCAGCTCTTCCTCCATTTCTTCCTCCATCTCTTCCTCCATCTCTTCCTCCAGCTCTTCTGAGGGGACTCCAAGGCATTCCCAGCACAGCCGAGAGACATAGTCTCTCCAGCGTGTCCTGGACTTCCCCGGGGTCTCCTCTCGGAGGGACATGCCTGGAACACCTCCCTAGGGAGGAGGGACATGCCTGGAACTCCTCCCTGGGGAGGAGGGACATGCCTGGAACAGCTCCCTAGGGAGGAGGGACATGCCTGGAACTCCTCCCTGGGGAGGAGGGACATGCCTGGAACAGCTCCCTAGGGAGGAGGGACATGCCTGGAACACCTCCCTAGGGAGGAGGGACATGCCTGGAACACCTCCCTAGGGAGGAGGGACATGCCTGGAACACCTCCCTAAGGAGGAGGGACATGCCTGGAACACCTCCCTAGGGAGGCGTCCAGGAGGATCTGGTACAGATGTCCAAGCCACCTCAGCTGACTCCTCTCAATGTGAAGGAGCAGCGGCTCGACTCCGAGCTCCTCCCGGGTGACCGAACTCCTCACCCTATCTCTAAGGGAGCGTCCAGCCACCCTGCAGAAGAAACTCATCTCTAAGGGAGCATCCAGCCACCCTGCGGAGGAAACTCATCTCTAAGGGAGCGTCCAGCCACCCTGCGGAGGAAACTCATCTCTAAGGGAGCGTCCAGCCACCGTGCGGAGGAAACTCATCTCGGCCGCTTGTATCCGCGATCTTGTCCTTTCGGTCACTACCCAAAGTTCATGACCATAGGTGAGGGTAGGTGCGTAGATTGACGGGTAAATCGAGAGCTTCGCCTTTCGACTCAGCTCCTTCTTCACCACAACGGTCCGGTACATCGACCGTATAACTCCGGACGCTGCACCGACCCGTCTGTCAGGACTTCTCCACCCACCCAGAGAAGGCACTCCACCCTTTCCCGATGGAGAACCATGGCCTCGGTCTTGGAGGTGCTGATTCTCATCCCTGCCGCGTCGCACTCGGCCTCAAACCGCCCCAGCACATGCTGAAGGTCCCGGTCCGATGAAGCCAACAGGACAACTGCTCGGGGGTCATGTTCTGGGTATGGGTCTCTGTAAAGCGTCTAGAGACAACTCTGTTGTATTAGACGCTATATAAATAAAATTGAATTGAATTGAAATTGAACAACGTCATCCGCAAAAAGCAGAGATGAAATCCTGAGGTTCCCAAACCGGTTCCCCTACGGCCCCTGGCTACACCTAGAAATCCTGGACTGGTGACAAAGGGCAGCCCTGCCGGAGTCCAACATGCATTGGGAACAAGTCTGACATGCTGCCGGCAATGCGAACCAAACTCCTGCTCCGATCATATATGGCACTTTTCCACTAGTACCTACTCAGCCCGACTCGGCTCGTCACGCATCGTCCGCCCGCTTTGTCCTCGTTTGTTTTTCCACAGCCAGGTGAGAAGTGGGCGGGTTGGGGTGAAGCTGCTGTGACGTACTTGATTGCGCAACCCCTTTGTTTGTGTCGGCGCTGATCAGAAAATCAGCTGGAGCCGCGAGCGTCTGAGAGTAAAACAGAGCTGTGGATCTGATCGTTCCTTATCGCCCGTCTACATCCCTTTTTTAATTCTCTCGTCAGCCACCAGGTTTATGAACATCTGCACCTCAGAGTTGGATCACCAAACAGACATTTGCGCTGTATAACAAAATCGCAGCGAGTCGCTCTGGCGCTGACTCCCGCTTCCTGATTCAAACGTCTGACGGCCCCGCCCCCCGACCAATCAGTGGCGTGTAGGGTGATGACGTCAGATAGAGTGCCGGCTCAGCCCGGTTAGAACTTCGGCAGAATGGTTACAGAAAAAGTATCTGCTTGGCACAGCTCCACCTGCCTCGGCCCGTAGTTGAAAAGCGCAAGACGGGGGCATGGCGGGTAGAAGCGTGCTGAGTAGGTACTAGTGGAAAAGCGCCAATAGAGACCGGACAGCCCTTAATAGAGGGCCCCGGACTCCATACTCACTGACCCCCCACAGAATGGCACGAGGGACACGGTCAAATGCCTTCTCCAGATCCACAAAGCACATGTAGACTGGTTGGGCAAATTCCCATGAACCCTTGAGCACCCTGCGGAGGGTGTAGAGCTGGTCCAGTGTTCCACGACCGGGACGAAAACCGCATTGTTCCTCCTGAATCCGAGGTTCAACTATCGGCCGTAATCTCCTCTCCAGTACCCTGGCGTAGACTTTCCCGGGGAGGCTGAGAAGTGTGATCCCCCTATAGTTGGAGCACTCTCCGGTCCCCGTTTTTAAAAAAGAGGGACCACCACCCCGGCTTCCCCCTTCTGAGGCGCCGAACGGTCTGCCAGAATTTCCTCGAGGCTGACCGAAAGTCTTCCTCCATGGCCTCACCGAACTTCTTCCTGTATCCAAGTTCAAAACAACAACAATAACAGCAGCACGGCGGATAATGAACAGTCCAGTAGAAGTGGTTTTGTTTCTCGGCCCTGTAGTTCTCATTTTTCAGCGTCTTCCAGCGGTGCTTGATCTGGTCTGGCGTTCGTACAAATCTTGCTTCGGGCAACGTTTCGCTCACCTTTTTGTAAATTTCGCTATCTCGGTTTTCTACCATCTACAAATGCAAAAATGTTCATATCTTTCATTACATTTATGAAGTGATTAGTCTCCTCCTGGTCTTGTGTTTCTCCATGTTTATAAGAACTTCCTGGACTCAAAAGACCAGGATTCCTTGTGAAAAGAACATGTGCAGAAAACAAATTCCTGTTCCTTTTGATGGGGATATCCCGTTAGGGTACATGACCAAATATTCGGGTTAGAAAAGGAGTAACCCAGTCATTTTCGGGTTTTTAAAAACTGGAATGTGAGCAAATTCTGGTTATTCAAAGGGGTTATTGGTGTTTACACGGCCGTGCAAAACCAGGTTATTGCTAATATTCTGGTTAGAAAAGGGTTATTGACTGCATGTAAATGTAGTCACTGTATCAGTGAATCATTTTGCTCTGCGAGTCTAGATGTAGTTCTCATCTGTGGTTCCTCCAGAGAAGCTTTGCACGCTCACATGGTTTCTGATTGGTTGAAATTCTGGAGGCTTGCCAGTGGCCAGGGCTAAAGACTCTCTTTTGGCAGTCAGACTCGCATGTTTTCAACATGCCAACACGACTATATTGTCATCATTTCATATAAATAAACTTAACAGTTCAAATCCTTTCAAGCATGTGGGACGACGATTCTCACTGTAAAATTGTATGAATAACTATGTTGTGCAACACGTAGGGGGCTGTTCCAGTTATCAAGAGTTATTAATAATTTTATTCAACAATTATTAATAATTAATAAAGTAGACTATTTATCAAATTGAATCATCAAAATGATCATAATCCTAATCGGGGCACCACCTGGATTTCCAGGAAAAATTATAACTTTTACAGCAGAAATCAGTCTCAGAAATAGATATTATTCCACCCGAACACAGTAAAGGGCTGTTATTACTGGTGAATAATGTTGAAGGCCTTACAGTTCGGCTATAGCTCTGTCAAACAGCCATTGTGACCAGAATTTGTATAAAACACAAAAAACTTCTCATTAAAATCAATCGGCATTTATTCACATCCAGGTGTTAAGCAGATGGAAAGGCGACACCATTGAATAAATCCTGATGGCAACTACGTTAAAACATAAAACACTCAACTAACAAGAAAAAATACAAGAATAACAATGAAGCTGCATGAATGAAAAGAAATCGAAAACAATAATAAAAACGATCATCTCTGTGGTTCAAAACAATTCAATTCAATTTTATTTATATAGCGTCTAATACAACAGAGTTGTCTCTAGACGCTTTACAGAGACCCATACCCAGAACATGACCCCCGAGCAGTTATTACATAAACAATGGCAGGTAAAAACTCCCCTAGTGGGAGAAAAACCTTACAACAACAACATGACTGCACGTGGCCGGCCAAAGATGGCTGCGGTATTTAAAGATGGCGGCTCCCTCGTCACGCCACGTGCAATCAGACTGGATGACCAACGCGTTTAAACCCTGAATAACTGGCGAAAAATGGCGCCACAAAATAAGCAAACAATGATGCCGGTAGCTGCTGGCGTTACACAGTAATATACATATTATTAAACGCAAATTTAGCTCTGAACCGCTCTAAATCACACTGATCACCCAGAACCATAAAACCTCACGCCTCCTCTGGGTCTCCGGATCTGGGACTGCGGGCTCTGTCGGGGGTGATCAGGTTTCTGCCGGGGTTTTCCCGGTGTGGGAGAGCTCCGTTGCAGCTCGGCTTCCCCATGCGGCTCAGCTCGGCTCAGTCCTGCGGGGATCTCACGGGCAGTTCGTTCCTGCAGGGGTTCTCTAGGAGCGCGCGGCCGCTCAGCTCTCTCTCCTGTTCCTACTTTGAAAAGAAAAGACAGTCCTGCAGCGTGCAACAGCCGGGTAGATCTCTCCGGATCTACGGAGCCTCTTGACGCGGCTTCCAGGTGCGGGACAGTCCACTGTAATTAGGGCCGCCCCCATTTCATCACCGAGGCGCGGGCTCACGGACGCGGGAGGATCTAGTTCTTGTGCTGATGTGGATGCGCTGCCGGAGGATCGGACCCTCCTGGGAAAAAGAGCTCAAACAGAGGAAAGTTATTAGGAGAGAGAGAGAGCCGGAGCTCCGGGGCCGCAGCTTCAGTGTGCGGATCCCCAGGCCAGTCTGGAGCGAGGGGATGCAGAGCAGGGAAGCCGGCCGCGGAGCAGCGCGTTGGGGAATTCTCCCCCCCTCCCGGGGGGCGGAGCCGGTCTTCCGACGTGCCTTTGGCCCGAGGCCACACTGGAACTGCTCAGGTGAAGGATCAGATCAGAAGAGGGTTAGTGGGAGCATGGAAGCCACAGCGGAGCAGCGCTCCGGGCAATCTTCTCCCCCCCTCCCGGGTGGAAGAGCCGGTCTCCCGACGTGCCTCTGGCACGGAACCAAGAGCTGACGAGCTGAGATGATGAAGAGGAAAGAGAGAGAAGCTGGGGGAGAAGCAGAGATTTTGTCCTCCGCGCGCTGCGGGACGTATCCAGCGCCAGGACAGTGATTGGACGCGTGCCGATTCAGGCGCCGCCCCCCCTTCCCCAAGGCACACTGGTCCTTGTAGTTTTTCAAGGCGGCCATTTTAGGAGGCACATTAAAGCTGATTTCGGGTTGAGCCGGCTTTAAAGTCAAATACACATATTCACGAAATGTTCATAAGCATTCATAAGTTCAGAGTTCACATGAGCACATGAACGGTAGCCCAACACTATAGTCAGAGCACCTTTACAATCCATCATTTGGGCTGTTTTTGTGCCTGTCATGCTCCATTTGACGGCTGCCACTAACGCTTGGTACGGTTGGGTGTGCAGGCCCAGTGTGTGCCGTGACTCAGCTCTGTGCATGCTGCCGTGATCACCCTGACATCATGAACATCATCACCACTGCCGTTAGCATCACCAGTAGTACTGCTGCATGTTGTGAAGTAACCAAAGTGCCTTTACTGTGCTCTAACTTTGTGCCTTTTTCTCTTCTGCAGGTTAACATGGTTATTGGGATTCTCGTTTTTAACAAACTGGTGTCCAAAGACGGCATTACTGATATGAAACTAAAGGAGCGGGCGGGGTATGCCTCATACCACACTTTTATTTGACACAGTGACCCATAACCAGCCGGATTGTTTGGGGGGGCGGGGGGGGGCTCGGGACCAGTGCAGTTATGGCTGAAACCATCCCTGGCCATCACTCCACACGCTGACTAATTGGCTGATGTTGATGCTTCCCTTTGAACAGGAAGGTGAAGCGTTTCAACAATGTGACCAAACAAATCTAAAACACGAAACCAAAAGCAAACGTAAGGGTCCCATCTGGCCTTTGCCTCATGAAACAACTTCTGATTGAGGAGGCATATCCAGGAAGGACAAAGGGATGCGTGGATGCGGTCTAGTTATTGGTCCTGCTCAGAATGAGCAAGATGATGACTCATTTCATTGCTTTGTTTTTCATTTCAAATGTGCCGCATTCTCTGAGAGCCGCTCTTTGTTTGCAGGTGTTGCTTTTGTTGTGACGCTGAGTAAATCCATCCGTCTTCCTTCTGCTGTCTGCTGTCGGTTGTAAAGGGAAGCAGGGCTTTAAGGGGGGAAAAAAGGGCATTTTACGACTTGGTCGGTTCTTCTCTCGCTCCAACCATCATTCCTTTGATTTACGTTTGTTCGTTCGTTCGTTCGTTCGTTCGTTCGTTCGTTCGTTCGTTCGTTCGTTTACGATTTACTAAAACATTAACATAGACTCATGCACGTGATGTCCAGAGCAAAAACCAAGATGTAGTAAATGATAGTTTTCTTTAAACTGAGAATGAATTATCACATTTAAAACCCCAGTTACCAAAGAGTCGGGGGGCTGTGTAAAATGAAAATACATGACTTATAAATCTCATAAACTCGTATTTTAGTCACAACACAACATAGAAAACATATCAAATGTTGACAGTAAGACATTTGACCTTTTTCTTGCAAAATAGGAGCTTTTGATTTTTGATTTTAACCCTTGTGCTGTCTTTGGGTCAAGGAAGGAGGAAGAGAAAAAGGGAGGAAAGAAGGAAGGAAAAAGGAGGAGGACATTTTGACTTTTTTCTCAACATTTCGACTTTTTTCTCGACATTTCGACTTTTTTCTCAAGATTGTACTTCAACATTAATCTTGACATTTCAACTTTTTTCTCGATATTTCGACTTTTTTCTCGAAGTGCATAATGACGAAGAAATCTCCCCCCAGTTATAGCTAACATAGAAACATGCAGCATGTGTTGCCTTCATTCTAAGGCTTATACAAGACTTTTAATTTTTTGCGGCTCCAAACATATTTTTTTTTTTGTGTTTTTGGTCGAAAATGGCTCTTTCAACATTTTGGGTTGCCGACCGCTGCATTAGTGGAAAAGAACCAAACCGAGGCAAGTCCAGTCGGGCTGAGTAGGTACTAGTGGACAAGCACCAGAAGTGCTTGATAAGGGCAAACATGTAGAACTGACCACATAGTCACACATCGCCACGACGCCATGGCTTAGTTGGAGATGAGTCCAGCTGCTGAACTTTTCTGCCTGCAGTCCAGACTTTTTACCAGCTGAAAACATCTGAAGAATTGTGAAACAGAAGATGTTGGACAGATGAGCAGACTGACGTTTCTGGACTGCTGGTGGGAGGCGACGGGACACTACATGGGAGGAAACATCACCCTCCCAAACTTAACATTTGACATGTTTTCTATGTTCTGCTTTTAATAGAATATAGTTTTCAAAACCACGACGTCCTGTCTGGTCTGTATTCCAGACAGTGTCCCGACCTTTGGTAGCAGGGTTGTGGGTGAACAAGGCCTTTCTTGAGAGATCTGGTCGTTTTGACTTTTATCAAAGAAACACTCAGGCATTTTGGTAAAAGCAGGATTTAAGCTTTTTGTTGTTGCGATTCTGAGAGACATAGGGAATACTGGTAGCCTCTGGAAATAAACCCAAGAGAAAATACAGTTTTGAAAATTGTTTAGAAATGGTTTTAGAACACCTTCCAGATACATTCTCTGGGTCAGTTGTATGTGTCTTTCCTGTTTGGCATTGTGTTAACACACAACTGAATGCAAACTGCCAAAACATTCTAGAGGTCTGCACACAGTACTGGAGTTGAGGGGGGATGAGGGGGGACGGCCCCCTGAAATAAAAACGGTCCAAATCATCCCCCTGTAAAACTGCCATCCCTCCTTTCCATCCCTTATGTCATTTCATCAATGAATGTGGTTTTACTGCTATTTCAACATTTAGAGTCATCACCAGATAAATAACACCAGAAAAATAACTTATTTGACAATTTTCACCTGTTTCAAGTAAATTTTCACTTGAAATGAAGGAAAGGAAAAAAAAAAATTCTACTTATTTCAAGTGAAAATCTACTTGAAACAGGTGAAAATTGTTGTTTTTTCCAGTGATGAGTCTTGTTTTAAGTGTAATGAGATTTTTTTACTAAAATTAGACATTTTAACTAGAAATAAGACAAATATTCTTGTTAAGATTTAGAGTTTTTGCAGTGATCCATTTTACTTATCCTGTGAAGGACAGAGTCATATTGATAAGTTCAGAAAAGTGTTTTTTATTGTTGTGTTTTGATGTATTTGATGTAAGCCCAGTGGATATTTAAAGCTTACAGAAGGCTGCATTTAACTGCTGCTATGTCATTCCTGCAGTATTTCTGCAGGTGTTTTGGTCACTGCTATTATTTGTAATATATTATATTATTTGTAATCAGCACAAATTATCTGTCCCCGTATGATAAAATCCTCCATCCCCCCTGATTTTTTTTTTACAACTCGAGTACTGTCTGCACATCTACTGAGGATCAGTTCCTCATGGGCTGATGATTAGCAGCACCATCTTTAACCCTGGTACTGTCTTTGGGTCAAAATGACCTCATTCTCCTTCCTTCTTTCCTCCTGCTCCTTCCTTCCTTCCTTCCTTCCTTCCTTCCTTCCTTCCTTCCTTCCTTCCTTCCTTCCTTCCTTCCTTCCTTCCTTCCTTCCTTCCTTCTTTCCTCCTCCTCTCGCCTTCCTTCTTCCCTTCCTCTTTTCTCCCTTCCTTACTCCCTTCCTTCCTTCCTTCCTTCCTTCCTTCCTTCCTTCCTTCCTTCCTTCCTTCCTTCCTTCCTTCCTTCCTTCCTTCCTTCCTTCCTTCCTTCCTTCCTTCTTTTCTCCATTCTTTCCTTCTTTCCGCCCTTCCTTCCTTCTTTTTTCCCTTCCTTCCTTCTTTCCTCCCGTCTTTCCTTCCATCCTTCTTTTCTCCTTTCCTTCCTTCTTTTCTTTCTTCCTTCCTTCCTTCTTTTCTTCCTTCCTTTTTCTTCTCTTCCTCCTTCCTTGACCTGAAGACAGCACAAGGGTTAAATGGGGGGTGCTTGATATTGCGCAACTTTTTTTCTCTTTTTGCTTGAATTTTCATGGAAAAAAAAGTTAAATTGTGCTGTGAGTGTGAGGTTGTAATTTGCCTACCGAACTGTCGGAGTGTTCCTGTCAATCATGTGCATGACTGCAGGTCGGGGGTTGATAAATGCGTGGGGATTTTAGCTCAAGCCCTGCTCCCCTTTACTCTGCTTCTGTTCCGTCTCCATCTGCATTGTTGCTGCAGTCACATGTTGTTTTTTTCTCTCTCTGAAAATGTTTGCCTTCTTCTCCGATGATCTCTCTGTTGGACTGTGCTCGTTCTGCTGTCTGAAAGGTCGTGTTTGAGTTGGCACAGATCCCCTCTCTCTCACTCAGGGCTCTCCAATCAGGAACACTTCAGTCTCAGCAGGCCCCTCCCACCTCGTCAGTGATTGGGTAAAAAATATCTGCCCATCCCACTCTCTCCTCTTAACGTACGGCCGTCGGCCCCGGCCCTCCCAAAACTGGCTGAATCCTCAAGCAAACCGCCCTGTCCTCTCCTCTATTTCACTGCTTATATCTTGCAGTTGCTTCTTCCTGCTCTCGGCCAGTAGAGAATAACAAGAGATTCATTTACAGTTTGTGTAACACTCTTTGACAAGCGTTGACATATTTCCAATAATGCCTTATAGCTGCAGAACAGTAGTATTAATGCTTTCCAGCTAACTGGGATGTTGTGTGCTTATTTAAAGTGTGTATGGAGTGACTGATGTAGAAACTTCAATTTTCAATTCAATTTTATTTATATAGCGTCTAATACAACAGATGTTGTCTCTAGAGGCTTTCCAGAGATCCAGAACATGAACATAAATATAATTATAAATATAATTATAATCCCCCCAAGCAATTATAACATAAACATAAACAATGGCAGGTAAAAACTCCCATAGTGGGAGAAAAGCCTTAAGCCAAACAGTGGCAAGGAAAAACTCCCCTTTAGGAGGGAAGAAACCTTGAGCAGGACCAGGCTCATAAGGGGGGACCCTCCTGCCGAAGGCCAGAGTGGGGGAGTCAGGGACCTCAGCAGCACACAGCAGGCAGGTGGAAGCAGCAGCGGGACAGAAACATGCAAACTGTCTGAACTTAAGACTTCAGTTTCAAATTATAGACCAGGTAGTAGGGATGGGAATCGAGAATCGGTTCTTGTTCAGAACCAGTTCCCAGTGTTTCCATTCCTTGGAATCGTTTAGGAAATTTTTCAAACGATTCCCTTTTCGATTCCAGTGGGAACGAACAACATCGTCACGTACGTTGCATAAGTCAGCAGTCAATAGTAAACATGGCGCCCAAGTGATCAAACGCTCGACAGTCCGGTAACATTTCAGTAAAAAAGACGACAACAAGACAACTTGCAATACTTGCCAAGTGAAGATTTCATCAAAGGGAGGAAATACTACCAACATTCAAAAACATTATGGCACACAGCAGCAATAACAATCAATGAATGACGTGTTTTCGATCCACTCCGGACTAACGTCTGTACTTCTCAACCCAGCAGCAACGTTAGCATGTCCTTGGCTAATAAAACTGCTGGTAACTATTTAACTAACGAACACTGCCTATCAGATTAGAACCATTTGCCTCATTGTTGTCCTTTTCTTCCCCAAATGAGAACCGATAAGGGAATCGATAAAGAACCGAATCGTTAAGTAGCATCGAAAATGGAATTGGAATCATAAAAATCGTATCACTTCCCACCTTGGTATTTCACTACCAGGTAGTGAAATAGATTTATGTTTATTAACTTCATAAATGTAAAAGATTCTGTTAAGAATGTTCTAAGATATTTGTGGACCAATTTCTATCCAATGCCGTGTGAAACGAGCAGTCTCTAAAACTGGGAGGGAAAACTAGATGGTAAGGACAAAAAAAACGGAATTTCTGAAATAACCTAAAAGCTAGACATAAGCTTGGATTCACCTGCATCTTCTGTCAGAGACTGATGTGTAAAGGACCCAGAATGCAGCAGTTATAGAGGGAATGCATTGATGTCACTTCCCCATTGGACCAGCCCCCTTACTGGCACTAAAAACAGCTGCAACTAGTGGAGAAGACGGGATAACAGCTGATTATCGGCTCAAATTAAAGGCAGTTGGACTTGACAGTGACCCGTACAGTTACCCCAAGAACCAGTGGTCCATGGACATTAATATTTGGTACAGTTACCAAGAACCAGTGGTCCATGGACATTAATATTTGGTACAGTTACCCCAAGAACCAGTGGTCCATGGACATTAATATTTGGTACAGTTACCAAGAACCAGTGGTCCATGGACATTAATATTTGGTACAGTTACCCCAAGAACCAGTGGTCCATGGACATTAATATTTGGTACAGTTACCAAGAACCAGTGGTCCATGGACATTAATATTTGGTACAGTTACCAAGAACCAGTAGTCCATGGACATTAATATTTGGTACAGTTACCAAGAACCAGTGGTCCATGGACATTAATATTTGGTACAGTTACCCCAAGAACCAGTGGTCCATGGACATTAATATTTGGTACAGTTACCAAGAACCAGTGGTCCATGGACATTAATATTTGGTACAGTTACCCCAAGAACCAGTGGTCCATGGACATTAATATTTGGTACAGTTACCCCAAGAACCAGTGGTCCATGGACATTAATATTTGGTACAGTTACCAAGAACCAGTGGTCCATGGACATTAATATTTGGTACAGTTACCAAGAACCAGTGGTCCATGGACATTAATATTTGGTACAGTTACCAAGAACCAGTGGTCCATGGACATTAATATTTGGTACAGTTACCAAGAACCAGTGGTCCATGGACATTAATATTTGGTACAGTTACCAAGAACCAGTGGTCCATGGACATTAATATTTGGTACAGTTACCAAGAACCAGTGGTCCATGGACATTAATATTTGGTACAGTTACCAAGAACCAGTGGTCCATGAACATTAATATTTGGTACAGTTACCAAGAACCAGTGGTCCATGGACATTAATATTTGGCGACAAATCCAGTTTCCTGATATTTATATGTTCTTAATTTCTACGCCGGGGAAATACACGAAGCAAAGCATGAAGGCTTACTAAAGTCTTGATGCTTGGTACGACTTCAAGGCAGGATTTATTGGTGAAATTAAAGTGATGAAGACACCGAACTTTATGATTTGACCGTTTAACATTAGCTACCCAAAAATCCAACATTACCTGATACAAAATGGGAACCACAAATCCACGTTTCGGTGTCTGGAATCCAGTTGTTTCTGTGAATTGCATCGATCCATTTGTCTCTCTTAAGCTTATTTTTCGTCAGTCTGTAACGATAACTCTGATTTCTTGCTAAATCTATGAGTACAGTCAATCACACAACAGCTCTTTCCCATTTTAGATGTTTCCAGTTGCTCAAACTGAAAATTTACGCTGCCACTCAGTCTTTCTACCACTCAATCTTTCTGCCACTCAGTCTTTCTGACACTCAGTCTTTCTGACAATCAGTCTTTCTGCCACTCAGTCTTTCTGTCACTCAGTCTTTCTGACACTTAGTGGGCGTAACCCGCTGTGAAGTCGCATCTGGTCACACCTCTATTAGCATGATCCAGAGTTGTTGCCATGGATGGATATCTGAAGAGAACTAAAATCAAGCATAGAACTGGAGCAGCAGATAGGAGAACAGCAACGCTGGTAATGACGTAGGGTTCATGACGTTCAGGATGACAACGGACTAGCGAGGGAGGACAGAGCAGCAGGACTGTAGTCTACTCTCAGTAACAAGTATCCAGGTTTGGACTCGTGTACCAGATTGTTCCAGCAAGCTCCACCTTTGAGAATGCGCTAGGCCCACACAACTCTAAGAATATGGTAGGAAATGTATGTAGCGATAGCTGCTATCTCCATAAATCAAGCACAGTTTTGATATTGGCCTAGCTACATTCCTGCCTGGAAGAGCTTCAAACTCCAGTCGTTTGACCACAACAGTGGTACTTTCAAGTTTCAACCTGAATGTGTGAGCGTTCCTCTTCACCCATGGGAAATGTCCTCTGGGGTATTTTGCCATCTGAAATGAATGAAATGACGCAGTAGGCGGGACATGAACGCGGGGGGGCAAGCACACAGCAGACATCCCCACAGACATGTGGAAGCAGCAGTGGGATGATCAGAGGGAGGGACTGCAGGCAGGTGGAAGCAGCAGTGGGATGATCAGAGGGGGGAACTGCAGGCAGGTGGAAGCAGCAGTTGGATGATCAGAAGGGGGGACCGCAGGTCAGCACGCAGCTCCTGAAGCTCCAGCCTGCAAACATACACAAAAGAGAAAAAATGGGGCCAGGGCAAGAAAACTACAAGAACGATGGACAATAATGATGGCTAGGAGATACTTATAATAAATAAAAAATGGAAAAGGAGAAGAGAAGAAGGGTTTGAGGCACCGCCCAGTAGATCATGTCGGTGCCCCCCTGCAGCAGAGGCCTATAGCAGCATATCTACCACAAAGCTATGTTTGAGACTAACTATTATAGTGGTTGTGTTTGTTTGATTGGCTGTGAAGCAGCCGGTTTGAACCGTCAGCCGGTTGCTAGCCGGCCTCCTCCTGTGAACTACTGTGTACCATTCATCATGGGAGCTCTTCAAGGTCGTCCTAAGTGGGTGGGAGTGAACAGGGCGAGATGGCCGAAGGAATTATTTAGATCTGGATGCAGGCAGCAACAAAAAAAAGCCTTCCAGAGGCGTCCGCCGGAGAACCACGATGAATCCTGCAGGACCCAGCTAGTCGTCCACTTGCTTAATCCAAGATGGTACATTCAAATCCTACGTGGGCGTGGCATCCGAATCAAAATTTAAAAAAACTCGGCTGGCAGATGAGTGAAACTGACCAGCGATGCGTTCATCATTCAGCTCCGCCCCTAGAATGAAAACACCATAAAAATTCAAAATATCTTTGCAAACTTTTATTTTTAGGAGAAAATAAATGAGTGTTGGATGATCTCATGGAAACGTCCTAAACAACCAGAATTCCCTAGATGGAGTTAGATATTTGAGTGAAACGGGTTTCAGACGTGACATTGATGTGTGTGAGTGAGTTGTAACTCCCTATTCACACTTTTATTAACTTTGATCATTAAGTCCCAGCTACAACAAATATCTTTTGGCCAGTTTGATTGGCATGTAACTTTTAAAGTTTCCGTGGATACCTTGTGATCAGCGTGGTTGGTAGACGGAGGGTCCCCGATGCTGGGGCACAGGTTGAGGGTTCCCAGACTAGTTTGGACGCTGAATGACTAACTTTGATTTATGAAAACAAGAAGTTTTGTTAAAGTCCAACCCAAAAGGTAGTCATCTTTTCCACACGATATCTCGGACTCAGTCTTTCAGGAGTTAGTGGCGGTTGTTTTCATGGACTTCCACATCGTGGACGAGACTCAATAAGGTGTGTTTTTCTGGCCTTTTGTGCCTTAGACCAGTGGTCTTCAACCCTGGTCCTTGGGACCCCCTGTCCTGCGTGTTTTAGATGTTTCCCTGCTTCAGCACACGCTGATACAAATTCAATTCAATTCAATTTTATTTATATAGCGTCAATACAACAAAAGTTGTCTCCAGACGCTTTCCAGAGACCCAGAACATAAACCCTCGAGCAATTATTACATAAACAATGGCAGGTAAAAACTCCCCTAGTGGGAGAAAAGCCTTAAGCCAAACAGTGGCAAGAAAAACTCCCCTTTAGGAGGGAAGAAACCTTGACCAGGACCAGGATCATAAGGGGGGGACTGTCCTGCCGAAGGTCAGACTGGGGGGTCGGGGACGGCAGCAGCACACAGCAGGCAGGTGGAAGCAGCAACAGGATGACCGGGGGTGGGGACTGCAGGCAGGTGGAAGCAGCAACAGGATGACCGGGGGTGGGGACTGCAGGCAGGTGGAAGCAGCAACGGGATGACTGGGGGTGGGGACCACAGGCCAGCACGCAGCTCACGAAGCTCCAGCCCAATCAGCAAGCCCCAGGTTAGGTTCAGGGTCGGGGAAAGGTTGAGAAGGGGCAGGGCCAGGGAGAGGAGTCTTGACGGACAAATCTCTCCCCCGCCTGCCCGGGCCGTTACCCTGCCCCTCTCACTCCCACGCTGCAGGTTCCGGTGTTGTGCATTCAGAGATGCTCTTCGCCACCAGCAGGGGATGCTGCACCATGTACAAAAGAGAGAAAAACTAAACAAAAAAAAGCAAATGACTGTGTCATTAACAGACTTGTCCATAACTTGATGACATGCTGATGATGACTGTTACTTAGAATCATTATGCAGGGCAACAGCTAAAACATGCAGGACAGGGGGTCCCGAGGACCAGGGTTGAACACCGCTGACCTAGACCGATGTTTCCCAACCCTGGTCCTCGAGGCACACCTTGTCTTAGAAGCTACCCTGCTTCCGCACACCGTGATGACAAGTGGCTGTGTCAACAACAGAGTTGAGCCGACCTTGATGACAAGCCAATAAGGACTATTAATTAGAATGAGGCGTGATGATGCAGGGAAACATCAAAAAAATGCAGGACAGTGACTGCGTTTACATGCACTCAATAACCCTTTTAAAACCCGAATATTGGCAATAACCCGAATTTGCACGGCCATGTAAACACCAATAACCCCTTTGAATAACCCGAATTTGCTCATATTGGGGTTTTTAAAAACCCCAATATGAGCCCTGGGTTACTCCTTTTAAAACCTGAATATTGGGTCATGTAAACACCTAACGGAATATCCCCATCAAACGGAACACAAATTTGTTTTCTGCACATGCTCTGTTCACAAGGAATCCTGGTCTTTTGAGTCCAGGAAGTTCTTATAAACACGGAGAAACCAAGACCAGGAGGAGACTAATCACTTCATAAATGTAATGAAGGATATGAACATTTCTGCATTTGTAGACGGAAAGTCTACAAATCTACAAAGAAAGTACCGGGATAGCGAGATTTACAAGAAGTTGAGCGAAAAGTTGCGCAAAGCAGGATTTGTTTTGAATTTGGATACAAGAAGAAGAAGCGGAAATGACGGTAATTGCGTCATCCGTTCGTCGCTGGTTTGATCCAGATATCCCGAATGATTAATTACTATGTAAACGGAATATTCGGAATGTTTCAGTAACCGGAATATTAGCAATAACCCTAATTTTGACTGCATGTAAACGTAGTCAGTGTGCCTCTAGGACCAGGGTTGGGAAACACTGTCTTAGCCGTCCCTCCGTCCCTCCATCCCTCCATCCCTCCACCAGCCTCCATGCTTTTCTGAAGCATCAAAAGGTGAACGTCCTAATGGAGCTCATCCATTTGTGCAGATTCTCTGCAGCATCTGCAGAACGCAGGTGATATGAAATGCTGCTTCCTACAGAAGATGAGGGCAGAGGAGAAGTCGGCTCCATCACTAAAGTCGTCGGGGTCCTTAAGTCCTGGAGCTTTTACATCAGACCTTTTATCTCCCGCGTCATCTTGGAGGACTCGCGAAGTGCGGAGACGGAGGTTTGTGGCGTGCGCTACGTCACAGTGATGTTTGTTCCTATTCGATATTTATTTGTAAAGTTTAATGCCTTTTAGCCTGTCCACCTGCCTTTTTGCCCCTCCGTTCCCAAGTCCGGGGAAATGGTGTATTTCAAAAATTCGTTTTAATGCCACCGCCTGCAGCGTACATTTAACGGCTGTCTTGCCCTTTTACTAGAAATTGAATTTCTCCCATGATGTGTTTTTTTTTGTTTTTTTTTCGTTTTTAGTCTGAACATCCAGAGGCCACAAAAATCGATTCCCTCATCTCGTCTGCTCTAATTGTGGTTTAGCAGAAGGCTGTATGGTAACATATTAGTTTGTTATTGCTTGTCAACATATGCCCTTCTGTTGAGTCTTTGAACAACAGCCGAATTAAATAAAATACGCTGTTTCTGACGTCGTCGTGTTTGCAGGAGCCTCTGAAGACCATGAGTCCATGAGGACTTTTAAGTAAAGTGCATTCTGATGCAAGTGAAGTGATGACAGAAGGTTTAATGAACTCAAAATATGGTTGCAATAATCCTATGGAGAAACAAGATTTGTGGAAAATTATCAGTAAACCTTGGGCTCTTTAATCCAGACAGGGTTAAAGAGGCAAAAAAGGTGAAGCAATAAGACCCTGCAGGTTTTTATGGAATTAAAGTTGATTTATGTCATTTAAGCAGTAGTTAGAGAACCCAGGGATTGCTGCCTCTGTGCTGCGTGAGCTCTGCTTTTGATTAAAACACTTTTGAGAACGTCAGACATGATTAAAGACCTTGTTAGCCTCCTTGGTTATTGCTCCCGAATCCATCCTTGTTTTGCTCTTTGGTTTCTCCGTTTTAAAAACAGAGATGAGGAGAAATGTTTGCTTGTTTTTAAAAAAAAAAAATTACAACAAATAGCGTTTAGAATCAGTCTGTTACCAGCAAGGGTATGTTGTATGTCCGGTTTGATGTTGCTGTGTACCAAGTACTACATGATGACCCTGGTTAGTCTAGATCTGTACACTTGAAAGGAAGCATTTCAGGTGAGCAGGTGAGCTGGGAGCGATGGCGCTGTCTGCTTGTGGCCATGTGGCGTTATATCTATATATCTATATATATGGTATTACAATTCAAATCAATTACATTTTATTTATATAGCGTCTAATACAACAAAAGTTGTCTCCAGATGCTTTCCACAGACCCAGAACATGACCATAACCCCCCGAGCAATTATTACATAAACAATGACAGGTAAAAACTCCCCTAGTGGGAGAAAAGACTTAAGCCAAACAGTGGCAAGAAAAACTCCCCTTTAGGAGGGAAGAAACCTTGAGCAGGACCAGGATCATAAGGGGGGACCCTCCTGTCGAGGGCCGGACTGGGGGTCGGGGACGTCAGCAGCACACAGCAGGCAAGTGGAAGCAGCAACGGGATGACCGGGGGTGGGGACTGCAGGCAGGTGGAAGCAGCAACAGGATGACCGGGGGTGGGGACTGCAGGCAGGTGGAAGCAGCAACGGGATGACTGGGGGTGGGGACCACAGGCAGGTGGAAGCAGCAGCGGGATGACCGGGGGTGGGGACCGCAGGCAGGTGGAAGCAGCAACGGGATGACCGGGGGTGGGGACCGCAGGCAGGTGGAAGCAGCAACGGGATTACCGGGGGTGGGGACCACAGGCCAGGACGCAGCCCCCGAAGCTCCGGCCCAATCAGCAAGCCCCAGGTTAGGTTAAGGGTCGGGGGAAAGGTTGAGAAGGGGCAGGGCCAGGGAGAGGAGTCTTGACGGACAAATCTCTCCCCCGCCTGACCGGGCCGTTACCCTGCCCCTCTCACTCCCACACTGCAGGTTCCGGTGTTGTGCATTCAGAGACGCTCTTCGCCACCAGCAGAGGATGCTGCACCATTTACAAAAGAGAAAAATAGAAAAGAAACTACTATTACAGTGCCTTGCGAAAGTATTTGGCCCCCTTGAACTTTGTGACCTTTTGCACATTTCAGGCTTCAAACATAAAGATATAAAACTACTTTGTATCGCCACCTTTTGCTGCGATTACAGCTGTAAGTCTCTTGGGGTTTGTCTCTATCAGTTTTGCACATCAAGAGACTGAATTTTTGCCCATTCCTCCTTGCAAAACAGCTCGAGCTCAGTGAGGTTGGATGGAGAGCGTTTGTGAACAGCAGTTTTCAGTTCTTTCCATAAATTCTCCATTGGATTCAGGTCTGGACTTTGACTTGGCCATTCTAACACCTGGATATGTTTTTTTGTGAACCATTCCATTGTAGATTTTGCTTTATGTTTTGGATCATTGTCTTGTTGGAAGACAAATCTCCGTCCCAGTCTCAGGTCTTTTGCAGACTCCATCAGGTTTTCTTCCAGAATGGTCCTGTATTTGGCTCCATCCATCTTCCCATCAATTTTAACCATCTTCCCTGTCCCTGCTGAAGAAAAGCAGGCCCAAACCATGATGCTGCCACCACCATGTTTGACAGTGGGGATGGTGTGTTGAGGGTGATGAGCTGTGTTGCTTTTACGCCAAACATAACGTCTTGCATTGTTGCCAAAAAGTTTGATTTTGATCTCATCTGACCAGAGCAGCTTCTTCCACATGTTTGGTGTGTCTCCCAGGTGGCTTGTGGCAAACTTTAAACCACACTTTATATGGATATCTTTAGGAAATGGCTTTCTTCTTGCCACTCTTCCATAAAGGCCAGAATTGTGCAGCATACGACTGTGGGTTGTCGTATGGACAGAGTCTCCCACCTCAGCTGTAGAGCTCTGCAGTTCATCCAGAGTGATCATGACCTCTGACCTCTGCAGTTCATCCAGAGTGATCATGACCTCTGACCTCTGCAGTTCATCCAGAGTGATCATGGGCCTCTTGGCTGCATCTCTGATCAGTCTTCTCCTTGTATGAGCTGAAAGTGTAGAGGGACGGTCAGGTCTTGGTAGATTTGCATGGTCTGATACTCCTTCCATTTCAATATTATCGCTTGCACAGTGCTCCTTGGGATGTTTCAAAGCTTGGGAAATCTTTTTGTATCCAAATCCAGCTTTAAACTTCTCCACAACCAGTACTCGAGTTGTAAAAAAAAGTCAAGGGGGATGGTGGATTTTATCTCATCACTGGAAAAAACAACAATTTTCACCTGTTTCAAGTAGATTTTCACTTGAAATAAGTAGAAAAATCTGCCAGTGGAAAAATATTTTTTTTGCTTGTAATGAGAAGATAAATCTTGTCCCACTGGCAGATTTCCTACTTATTTCAAGTGAAAATGTACTTGAAACAGGTGAAAATTGTCAAATAAGTTATTTTTCTGGTGTTATTTTTCTGGTGATGACTCTAAATGTTAAAATAGCAGTAAAACCACATTCATTGATGAAATGACATAAGGGATGGAAAGGGGGGATGGCAGTTTTACAGGGGGGATGATTTTGACCGTTTTTATTTCAGGGGGGATGCCATCTCCCCTCATCCCCCCTCAACTCGACTACTGTCCACAACAGTATCTGGGACCTGCCTGGTGTGTTCCTTGTTCTTCATGATGCTCTCTGCGCTTTAAACGGACCTCTGAGACGATCACAGTGCAGGTGCATTTAGACGGAGACGTGATTACACACTGGTGGATTCCATTTATCATCATTAGTCATTTAGGTCAACACTGGATCATTCAGAGATCCTCACTGAACTTCTGGACAGAGTTTACTGCACTGAAAGTAAAGGGGCTGAATAATGTTGCACGCCCAATTTTTCAGTTTTTTATTTGTTAATGATTGTGTCCCAATTGTTGTTGATTCTTCACAAAAAATTACAGTTTTATATCTTTATGTTTGAAGCCTGAAATGTGGCAAAAGGTCACAAAGTTCAAGGGGGCCAAATACTTTCGCAAGGCACTGTATATCAGGATTTCCACATTTTACCACGGTCAGACAAAACAAAGGCATTTCATTCAGCACCACTGAAGAACCTCTCTTACGCATCTTTGAGCTGTTCACACATTACAACTAAGCCTTTGATCATGGATCGATATGCAAGATCCTGCGTGTTTGTTTGTCTGGTGTACCATTAGAAAACCAGTGAACAGAATCAGAGTTATTACAAACTTTATTATAATCATGCACAGTGTTTTCCGGCCGGAGGTTCACTTTTCTCAAACCACAAAGGTAGGAGAGAAAATGCACACAGTGGTCATGGATCCAGTAGTATTTATACTGAAAAGGGAGGTGTTCTTTGTACGTGAACCCCATCTGCCAAACATATCAGACCTTCAGCCGTATGTCCCTGTTCATTGCTTCCTACTTAAGATGTCAACCCAGATAACAGATGAGACCCATCAGTGTTAAAACATCTGTTTCTCTTCATTGTCGTCACCTAACGAAGAGTAAATATCTGAACTATTTTAACAGCCTAGTCATAAACAGTGTTGGGCAAGTTACATCCAAAATATAATACATTATATATTACTAGTTACTGTCATTTGAAAGTAATTAGTTACATTACAATATTACTATATCTGAATTGTAATGCGTTACACTACTTGTGTATTACTTTTGAGTTACTTTCAACAAAATAGCAAAAAAAGATAAATCTTGTCCCACTGGCAGATTTTTCTACTTATTTCAAGTGAAAATTGACTTGAAACAGGTGAAAATTGTCAAATAAGTTATTTTTCTGGTGTTATTTTTCTGGTGATGACTCTAAATGTTGAAATAGCAGTAAAACCACATTCATTGATGAAATGACATAAGGGATGGAAAGGAGGGATGGCAGTTTTACTGGGGGGATGATTTGGACCGTTTTTATTTCAGGGGGGATGATTTGGACCGTTTTTATTTCAGGGGGGATGATTTGGACCGTTTTTATTTCAGGGGGGGGATGATTTGGACCGTTTTTATTTCAGGGGGGATTATTTGGACCGTTTTTATTTCAGGGGGGGATGATTTGGACCGTTTTTATTTCAGGGGGGGGATGATTTGGACCGTTTTTATTTCAGGGGGGATTATTTGGACCGTTTTTATTTCAGGGGGGGATGATTTGGACCGTTTTTATTTCAGGGGGGATGATTTGGACTGTTTTTATTTCAGGGGGGGGATGATTTGGACGGTTTTTATTTCAGGGGGGATGATTTGGACCGTTTTTATTTCAGGGGGGATGATTTGGACCGTTTTTATTTCAGGGGGGGGGTGCCATCACATCACCCCTCATCCCCCCTCAACTCGAATACTGCTCACACGGAACTCAGAACTTCTTCATAAATAACTCCCAGAGAGAAAAAAAACACCAGCAAGCTAACAAACAAACCAATAAAGCTCTCAGAGTTAACAAAACAAACCATCAATCAACAACTCGCAGCTGTTTTAACCTCTCCTCCTGATGGGCTGCAGGTGTGGTTTAAGGCTGATTTATGGTTCCGCGTTACACCAACGCAGGCCATACGCCGTTGGTTACGCGAACTACTGCGTACCCTACGGCGAAAGCTCTGCGTCGATTTAACGCGGAACCATAAATCCGCTCTCACAGCGCGACTGACTGTGAGCCCGGCTCGTACTCCTCGCCGCGCGCAGCTCCTCGCCGACTCCGCGCTCATATATATTTAATAAATGTATAAAGCCCATATATTAATAAAGCCTCACTTGGCCGAGCTCTAACGCTGAGACCATGGTAGATTTAAGTTACACGCGGACACGCCGCACTGTTGACTTTTCCCTGCCGGCTCTGCTCACTGGCTAAACAGTCCCCACACAAACAGTGTCCAGCGGCGCTACGTTCCGTCTGTTGTCGGGATGTCTCGCGGACGCGGTGTTGGTGAATTCTTTAAAAAACAACAGCTAAACGGGTTAAAATGCGTTGTAACGCGCGTTACTTAGATTGTAACGAGTAAAATATTACCGAAAATGTATTAGTAATGCGTTATATTACTGCGTTACAGCAAATAGTAATACATTACTGTAATTGCGTTACTTTTGTAACGCGTTACCCCCAACACTGGTCATAAAACAGGCGTTAACCCTGCAACTAGAGAAAACTACGGTGGCCATTGCTGAAAATTAAAGAAACGCTGCAAACAGAAACAAACGCTGCTGCAAACAAAAAGAAACGCCGCTGCAAATAAAATAAATGCTGAAAATATAAAAAAACGACGCAAATAAAAAAGCCACAACGGAAGTGAATTACCGGGGACTATTTTTGCCGATGCACCGGTGTTGCACATTAAAAATGACACGTAGCGACGTTGAACACTAACCTTTTCACTTATCTCTTCTTATTTCTTCCTTTTCACTTCCTCTTCGTCTTCTTCTTCTCCTCACACGTAAAAAACACCGGTGCATCAGCAAAAATAGTCCCCGGTAATTCACTTCCGTTGTGGCTTTTTTATTTGCGTGGTTTTTTTTTTTTTTGCAGCGGCGTTTATTTTATTTGCAGCAGGGTTTCTTTATATTTGCAGCGTTTCTTTTATTTGCAGCGGCGTTTGTTTTTATTTGCAGCGTTTATTTTATTTGCAGCGGCGTTTGTTTCTGTTTGTAGCGTTACCTTTATTTTCAGCAATGGCGGGTCTCGGCCACCATAGTTTTGCCACAAAACCTAATTAACACTTTGAAATGTGGATAAAAATCAACTGTGAAATGACTTTGTTTCATAAATCTGAAAAAAAGTCAATTTTTTCCTTTCTTCCAAGATTAATGGCCTGGTGGCTCTTTAATTTGTTTCTGCAGCCACTCGCACTGTCATTATTGCTTTTTGAAACATAGCTAGACATCTGCATGGCAGGATCAGCCGGCTCTGTCTGAAGGATTTCTAAAAGGTCATTTAGGACAACTTGTACAGCTTTTGATGAGTTCCATGAGGCGGTACCGGCCTGGTGATCACGGGAGCCAGTTCCTGCAGAAAACACTCGGTTAGATCACCTGACCTGGGGATGTGGATGTGGGGAAAAGGCATTTCCATTGCAGTTTTGTGAAATATTCCTCAGCGGAAAAAACACTTCACGCAAGGGTTTCGTTGAGAATACAATTTTCATTTTCTACTCACACTTTCCATTTTAACCCTTGTGCTGTCTTTGGGTCAAGGAAGGAGGAAGAGAAGAAGGGAGGAAAGAAGGAAGGAAGGAAGGAAGGAAGGAAATAAGGAAGGGAGGATGGGAGGATGGGAGAAAAGGAAGGGAGAAAAGAAGGAAGGAAGGATGGAAGGAAGGAATGAAGGAAGGGAGAAAAGAGGAAGGGAAGAAGGAAGGAGAGAGCAGGAGGAAAGAAGGAAGGGAGGGAGAAAAGAAGGAAGGAAGGAAGGAAGGAAGGAAGGAAGGAAGGAAGGAAGAAAAGAGGAAGGGAAGAAGGAAGGAGAGAGCAGGAGGAAAGAAGGAAGGGAGGGAGAAAAGAAGGAAGGAAGGAAGGAAGGAAGGAAGGAAGGAAGGAAGGAAGGAAGGAAGGAAGGAAGGAAGGAAGGAAGGAAGGAAGGAAGAAAAGAGGAAGGGAAGAAGGAAGGAGAGAGCAGGAGGAAAGAAGGAAGGAAGGTGGAAGCAGCAGCGGGATGCCCAGAGGGGGGTGGGGGACCGCAGGCAGGTGGAAGCAGCAGCGGGATGCCCAGAGGGGGGTGGGGGACCGCAGGCAGGTGGAAGCAGCAGCGGGATGACCAGAGGGGGGTGGGGGACCGCAGGCAGGTGGAAGCAGCAGCGGGATGACCAGAGGGGGGTGGGGGACCGCAGGCAGGTGGAAGCAGCAGCGGAAGAACATAGATTCTATCTTCAGTTATGCGCCTCATCCCAAATCATTTGGGCCTTAATCTTCAATCACTCACAGTACTGTACAAAGTATACTACAACAGTATAATCAAATCCTGTAATGATGGCTTTTAGTTTTGGTGTCCACCCCAAGAATTTAAGTGGCCCCATCTGGCCCCCCCTAGGAAACATTTTTGGAGGTGGCCCTGGATGCACATGGTCAGCATCAGCCCTGCATCAGCCCAGACATGTAGACGAAGCCTTTTGGATCACAAACACACGAGTGGCTGGGGGGGGGGTACTGAAGAGTCTCTGTTCCTTCATTAAACCGGTCTGTTGTGATGAGAAACAGACTTCCTGTTGAGTACAAAATGTCCAGCAGCGATTCCGGTGATTCGGCCCCGCCTCCCCATCACCAACAGGTAACACCAAAACACATGTAGGAGCGCAGCCCTGAGAGAGAGAGTGTGCGGGAACACTGTGAGCCTGTGTGCAAGTGTGTGTGTGTGTGTGTGTGTGTGTGTGTGTGTGTGTGTGTGTGTGTGTGTGTGTGTGTGTGTGTGTGTGTGTGTGTGTGTGTGTGTGCAGGTGCATTTGTTTCTGTTTGTGTATGTTACAGCGTGTTGATTTGACTTTGCAGTCAGATGACAGTGCCACTGTACAATATGACGCTCAAATGTGCCAAGTGCGGAGTTATCTCTTCGGCTGACGTTTCCACCACAGCTACCAGTAACGCCATGTTAGTCCCGCTACTTCTTTTATCTCCAGCCCTCTCTCCTCTGTTCTCTCCTCTGCTGTATGCCTCCTCCCTCCTTCCTCTGTCGAGTCGTTCTGTCTTTTTCTCCCTCTGTCATTTTTTTTTCTTCCCCTGATTTGCCTGGCAGTCAGGACTTTACTCAGAAGTGACAGGCTCTTGGATCTTAAGAATTTATTTTACCTCCTCCATGTACAACCCTGAACCAGACAGAGTGAGGACGATGTAGGAAATGCATAACTCTTGAGATGTATTTATTTATTTATATCATTGCAGACAGTATGGACCCAAGGTATTTCAAACAAAAAATAAAAAAGCATTGCCGCTTGAAGCTTCTCTCACAAGCCACAGACCCAGCAGCAAATATATCATCTCCTCCAGGTTCTACATCTTTAGTGTTGTTTCCTTCTTCGTTTAGATCACACAATCAAATCAGTCAATAATCAATATTTTGAGTTAGTTTCTGCATAAAAATGCGTTTTGATTACATTTCTAGCGAGAAATATATATTTTACTTTCATAATATTCACTCAGTGAATGTACATAATCAGTAGTTCTTCGTTGTTGCAACGTTTTTTTAGATCTCGCCAGAATAAAGGCTGATTCATGGTTCTGCGTTACACCAATGCAGTGTAGGTTACGCCGAGACACAAACCGTACGGCACGCGTCGCTGCGTCGATTTAACGCAGAACCATAAATCGACTTATAAATAGACTTAATGTGAAGCTGCAACGTTTTCAACGTGATCTCACAAAAATCTGTGAAATGACCCCAACCTCTCACCACTATTTTACGTGGCACCAGCACGGAAAGTGGTAAATTCCGTGTGAGCACCACGGATATTGTACCTATGCAAAGTCAATTGGGATCCGTTGTCAATCGTTTCCTACTTCTAACCAATCATAAGTGGTGCCTAACCTAACCAGAGCGTCGTCCAGCTACAAAATATCATTTTTAATGGCTTTTGAACCGGGGAGTGGAGATAGGCCATATTTAAATTCATTGTTTTAAACATTCTCCCATTTCGTCAACCACAGGGAATTCCCTGGGCGTCCCCTCTACGTCAGAGTGACGAGCGGGGATCCTGATCCTGGCAGAAAAATGTAACAGTTATACAATTCAAGGGCTATTATTGTAACAGCGCTACGTTTTTGCACTTTGGACCAACGTAGGCAGGGTATGTTTTTATGTGAGACTGGGTTGTGCTCAGGCATGTCTCTGTAATGTCTCCAGAGCGTGCTTGTACGTTGTCCTCTTGAAGGACGCGGGAACGTCCCTGGAACGGGCAGCAGATGTTGCTCTAAAATCTCTGTTTCCTTGTCCGCGTTGATGCCGTCACAGATGCTGAAACGAGCGTTGACAAGAACACTAATGGTGCTTTTCCACGAGTACCTACTCAGCCCGACTCGACTCGGCACACCTCGGTTTGGCGCTTTCCCACTAGGGCTGTATCTGACATCATCACACTACAGGCCACCGATTGGTCGGGGGGTTGGAGTCAGACGTCTGAGTCAGGAGGAGGAAATCAGAGAAAGAGAGACTCGCAGCTTCTGGTTAATTTTATTCGACCAGCAACGGCAGCAAAAGTCTGTTTTTAATGATCCAACTCTGAGGGTCAGATGTTCATAAACCTGGTGCTGAGGAGAGAATTAAAAAGATCTAGACGGAGATAAGGAACGACCAGATCTACCAGGAGCTCTGTCTCTTCATAGCTGCTCACGGCTCCAGCTGACTTTTCAGCAGCGCAGAAAACAAACAAACAAAAAATAAAAAAGCGTTGCCGCTTGAAGCTTCTCTCACAAGCCACAGACCCAGCAGCACATTTATCATCTCCTCCAGGTTCTACATCTTTAGTGTTGTTGTCTTCTTCGTTTAGATCACACAATCAAATACGTCACAGCAGCTTCTCTCCAACCTCCTACTTCTCCAGGTGCTGAATTACTATGGAAAAGAAACCAGGCCGAGTTGAGTCGAGCCAAGTAGGTGCTAGTGGAAAAGCGCCATGATATAGTGCCAGACCGCCACGGAGTCTGGATTCTGGACCGGTCTTTGATCAGAACCACATCTAGAAAGATGTAGGGTCCGAAAACAATCCATAGGGCCTCCGCGTCTGAGGGGCGGCACCAGCAAATGCTTCCCAAACTGCCTTTGCATGCAGTTGGTTTACCGCAGCGACCAAGCAGAACAATGGGCGACGTGACATAGTCAGAGCCACGTCAACGGGAGAAAGATGTTTAGGAAACTTAAGTCGGTGCAGCCTGTAAAGCAACAACTTCACTTCCCAAGAGTATGCTCTATCCTACAAGGGAATACTTTGAGTGTCTTTGTCATTTGTTCAGTTTTTGAAGGAATAGTCAGAATATTCAACTGTTCAAAGGAACGCTAATCCTCAGCCACCCACACTGTTTAAACTCCAGATTGCGTCGTTGCTCTGTCGTCGTCCCAAAAAGATTTGGTATACCGTATTTTCCGCACTATAAGGCGTACTGTATTATAAGGCACATGGAATATACAGTAAGATACGGTACTATAGTGGCTGGGGTTGAGTTACGTATCTGATGGAGCTGCGCTACAGCAAATGCAAAAAAAAACAAAAAACAAGAAGTACCGTAAGTCAAACTTTATTAACAAAATAAAAACCAGCTTTACTCCGTCTCGTCACAGTTGCCTTTATGCGAGTCAGCGTTGCTGCTGTTGTCTTGAACGTCTTTGATGATTCCTGCCAGTTTTAGCGCTGTTACTTCCGCGACACCAACTACATTACCCACAATCCCCCTGACTACATTACCCACAATCCCCCTGACTACATTACCCACAATCCCCCTGACTACAGTAACAGAAATTACCGTAATGATCATATATAAGGCGCACTGCGTTTTTTTGAGAAAATTAAAGGCTTTTAGGTGCGCCTTATAGTGCGGAAAATACGGTACAACGCGTGGCTGTCCATCCAATACCTCTGAGCCCAGAGGCATCGACGCAGGCTTTTTACAAGGTTCACGCACGGCCTTCTCTGTTCCAGATTGAAGTTTGAAGTGTTTTTAGTGTACGTGTCTCTGTATTGTAGTGTTGATGTGGAAACCCTTGTTCATATGGTTCTTTCAGACGCTGGTGAATGGTGTTGAAGAGTCGTCTGAGGGATCAGAGATCACAGGCATAGGGGGTGGCTAGTCTAGTGGCTACAGAGGTGGGCGTGGGTTTTGAGGTCCCAGGTTCAAGCCCCGGAATGGCAACCAAGACGAACCACCTTTGGCCCCTGAGCAAGGCCCTTAACCGTAATTGCTCCACAAATGGTGTATGTGTTCTCTCAGACGTAAGTCACTTTGGATAAAAGCCTCTGCTAAATGACAGTGGTAGTAGTAGCGTCCAGCTTAGACCTGCTCCCTTTATGTTCCCACATTTGCAGACGGAGGGCAGATTTTCTGGTCATCTTTGCTCCTCAGAGACTCAGCATCGCACAGCTGCTGCTTTATCACCGCTACTATTTCTTTCACCTCCTTACTTGCACTTTTTACTACCCCGTACCAAGATTTCTTTGGAATGGATTTCAGATCTGAAATGCTAACATGGCTTGTCTAATAACAAGTTAAATTAAAGCTGCAAGCAGCGATGAACGGGCCCTCGCACCCTTGTGCACGTTCAGGCGTTCAGGCGACTTGCATGTAGATTCTTCAGGCCTGGACATTTAGCAGATGACACCACCCACGACTCTCTATGTCAAACCATTCAAAAGTTATGGCAGAAAGTAGGGACTATCAAATATCGACCAATCAGAAGAAAGGGCGGGGCTAATTTGCACCAATTATGTTCAAAAACTCAATACCGAGTCCGATGACACCACCCACGAGTCTTTATATCAAACTGTTCAAAGGTTATGGCAGAAAGTAGGAACTATCAAATATGTACCAATCAAATGAAGGGGGGGGGGGGGGTTAGCATCTATTGTCGCCACGGTAACGCTTTTGACTGAGAAAAGTAATGCGCGTTGTCGCAGGATGGAGACGCACATTTTGATGTGTAACTCACCTGGGTGCATGTTACGGTTCGGGCCAATAAGCGGCTGAAGAAATGGCATAAATTGCGGCAAAATTACACGATTAATTCAAAATGGACGACTTCCTGTTCGGTTTCGGCCATCGCGCCAAGGGACTTTTCTTTAAGTTGCGACATGATACAGGTGTGTACCGATTTTCGTGCATGTACGTCAAACCGTATTGTGGGGCTTGAGGCACAAAGTTTTCTAGGGGGCGCTGTTGAGCCATTAGGCCACGCCCATTAATGCAAACCATTAAATATCAAATTTTTCGCCAGGTCCGGCTTGCGTGCAAAATTTGGTGACTTTTGGGGAACTATCAAATATGGACCAATCAGATGAAGGGGGGGCACCCTTTTTGGCGTCTAGCGTCGCAACGGTAACGCTTTTGAAAGAGAAAAGTAATGCGCGTCGTTGCAGGACGGAGACGCACATTTTGGTGTATAACACACCTGGGTGCACGTTACGGTTCGGGCTGTATTAACGGCCGAAAGGATGACATAAATTGCGCCAAAATTACACGATTAATTCAAAATGTCCGACTTCCTGTTCTTTTTCGGCCATGGCGCCAAGAGACTTTTCTTTAAGAAAAGTCTCTTTAAGTTGCGAAAAAAAAAATGTCTTTAAGTTGCGCCATGATACAGGTGTGTACCGATTTTCGTGCATGTACGTCAAACCGTATTGCGGGGCTTGAAGCACAAAGTTTTCTAGGGGGCGCTGTTGAGCCATTAGGTCAGGCCCATTAATGCAAACCATTAAATATCAAATATTTCACCAGGCCTGGCTTGGTGAAAAATTTGGTGACTTTTGGGGCACGAGAACAATTCCTACAGATACAATAGGGCCTTAAAAATGCAAAGTTGTAACTAATTCCATAGGGTTTGCATCCTCTTATGTCGCCACTGTTTTGGCGTGATCCCAGGACTAGACAGGTTTGCATGTTTCTGATATTTTGGGGCCTAATAGCACTTAACTGAGCATTGTGCTTTCATGTGCACAAGCTCTGCTTTGCATCTGCCAAATTAGAAACAAATGGCAGATGTTGAGAGTACTGAAGGGTAAAATTGATAACTGAACTTTAGGATTTACACCATTAACAGTTTTCCACCAGCATAGCTCTCTTGCTTTACATGCAGAAGTGTTACTGAAATGTCATTTTATCAGGGGACGAGGTTGGTATTTTTATATTCTCCACAGCTCTCAGTGTAAACGACCTCGTCCCCTGATAAAAATGACATTTCAGTGTTTATTTGTGAGGAAGAAGCATGGAGCATCATAACGAATGCGTTCTGTTGTTGAGTCACGCAGAAATCTTGAAGGAGATGTTAGTAACCCCTAACGGAACACCATCGTTGACTGGACTTGTAGCCGTCGTTGAGCAAGTCAACAAAAAGAGTCTGACGAGGTTGAGGTTTTTTTTCAGCCTTCGACTTTTGCTTTTAGATTTCAGTGAAATGCAAGCTGATGACACACAAACTCGTATCATTTCTCTTGTCCTTGTGCGTTACCCGTTAGACATTCTCACAGAACTGGAGGAAAAAGTGAGCGGAGCCAGCGACTAATTGAGGCAGCACTTAGGTGATCTACTTCCACAACTAAGTTATTTACTCATTATTCCTGCTCAGCATTCAATAATTCCCCAGTCCTGAGATCAATAAATCACACATTTATCTTTATCTTTAACTCAGAGAACAATGTCAAAGACGTGAAGAAGGCGAGACGTTTTAACAAAACTCGGCAGTTAACCCTTGTGCTGTCTTCAGGTCAAGGAAGGAGGAAGGGAGGAAGGGAGGAAAGAAGGAAGGAAGGAAGGAAGGAAGGGAGGAAATAAGGAAGGAAGGAAGGGAGGAAAGAAGGAAGGAAGGGAGAAAAGAAGGAAGGAAGGGAGAAAAAGAAGGAAGGAAGGAGAGAAGGGAGGAAAGAAGGAAGGGAGGAAAGAAGGAAAGAAGGGAAAAACGAAGGAAGGAATGGTGAAAATAAGGAAGGAAAGAAGGGAGGAAAGAAGGAAGGAAGGAAGGAAGGAAGAAAGGAAGGAAGGAAGGAAGGAAGGAAGGAAGGAAGGAAGGAAGGAAGGAAGGAAGGAAGGAAGGAAGGAAGGAAGGAAGGAAGGAAGGAAGGAAGGAAGGAAGGAAAGAAGGGAAAAAGAATGAAGGAAGGAAAGGAGAAAACAAGGAAAGAATGTATGAGGGGAGAAAAGAAGGAAGGAAGGGAGGGAAGAAGGAAGGGAGTAAAGAAGGAAGGAAGGGAGAAAAGAGGACGACAGAAGGAAGGAGAGAGTAGGAGGAAAGAAGGACAGGAGGATTAGGTCATTTTGACCCGAAGACAGTACAAGGGTTAACCAGAAGTGTTCCAGGTGAACTGGTGAAAACGTCATGAGCAACGCTGTCGTCCCCACTAACAAGCTGCTGCTCGGTGGAGCAGTCAGATTGTATTTTTACAAGGAAACAGATCTATTATTTACCAGTTTCTTAAGGATAATAGAACGGCATTCAAATCAGAAAAGTGTGTTTTTATGACCTTTGGACGAATGACTCCGCTGGTGTCTTACTCTAGCAACCACATGAAGCATGTTGGGGTTTTTTCTAGTTGACAATGAAGATAATAAGAAACGTGTAAGTGCGCAGAAACTTGGAGATGTACTATAGAGTCTCTTTCTAAATAAAGGCGGTCAGCTTTAGTTGCTTCGATGAAACGTGAAAATACTGCTTTCCAGAGACCCAGAACATAAACCCCCGAGCAATTATTACAATACAGTCCTGTATTACTGCAGTACTGCAACTCATACTCCATCCATTCCAAGTAGCACGGCTTCAGAGTAGAAGAGTCCAGATGCAGAACTGATTCACCTGCAGACCAGATGTTTCACTAGCTGGACATATTCGGAGCCTGATGAAACAGATTCAATTAAATTTCAATTAAATTTTATTTATATAGCGTCTAATACAACAGGTGTTGTCTCTAGACGCTTTCCAGAGACCCAGAACATGAACATAAACCCCCGAGCAATTATTACATTAACAATGGCAGGTAAAAACTCCCCTAATGGGAGAAAAGCCTTAAGCCAAACAGTGGCAAGGAAAAACTCTCCTTTAGGAGGGAAGAAACCTGGACCAGGACCTGGATCATAAGGGGGGACCCTCCTGCCGAGGGCCAGACTGGGGGGTCGGGGATGTCAACAGCACACAGCAGGCAGGTGGAAGCAGCAGTGGGATGACCAGAGGGGGGACCGCAGGCAGGTGGAAGCAGCAACGGGATGACCGGGGGTGAGGACCGGGGCTGCAGGCCAGCACGCAGCTCCTGAAGCTCCGGCCTGCAAACATGCACAAAAGAGAAAAAAGGGGGGCCAGCACAATAAACTACAGGAACGATGGACAAAAATGATAGCTATGAGATACTTATAATAGATAAAAATGATAATGGAGAAGAGAGGAAGGGAAGAGGAGAGGAGAAGAAGGGTGAGAGGCCCCGCCCAGCGGATCATGTCGGTGCCCCCCTGCAGCATAGGCCTATAGCAGCATATCTACCACCAAGCTATGTTTGAGACTAACTATTAGAGTCTTGTTCTATAGCTGCAACTATGACTACTGACTCTAACACACTAGAGTTTACACTACCTACAGATTTACCAACACCAGCTAGAGGTTTACTAAACACTAACTATAGGCTTTACTAAACAGAAAGGTTTTAAGTTTAGTTTGAAAGGTGGAGGTGGTGTCAGCCTCCTTAACCCAGTTTGGAAGTTGGTTCCATAGTAATGGTGCCTGATAGCAGAACGCCCTTCCTCCAAATCTACATTTGGATACTCTAGAAACTACGAGTAAACCTGCACTCTGAGAGCGGAGAGCTCTGCCAGGAACATAAGGCACTATCAGGTCTAGAGCTGTGTCATCAACAGAACTGTCCAGACTTTGATGACAAGCTGGTGACGACTGTTAATTAGAATCAGGTGTGTTGATGCAGGGAAACATCTAAGACATGCAGGGCAGGGGGTCCCGAGGACCGGAGTTGAGAACCACTGGTCTAGAGGATCTAGAACGCTGATCAGACCAGAATGAGAGGAGGTTCCTCCCCCAAAGCTCCCTCAACTGGTCCCCTCAGTTCCAGATGGACTGTTGTTAGACAAGGAGATGGGGGGGGGGTCACAACCTTCCTGAGACGTTGCTGCTGCTGCCATCAAATTTATGGATACCTTTTTTTCTTCACTTGGTACATTTCTTTAGTGTAAGCATTCAGTGATTTCTCTGTTCTCTGTGAACATAATATTTATTTATGAGCTGTGAAAAAACATTGCAGCCTCTAATTACTCAAATTTACAGTGTTGTAACTTCTTAGACTTGAGGTTGTAATTAAAACTAAATGTGCAGTTAAGCTGTGGTTAATATCCCTGCGCTCGCGCCGGGGACAGCTATTGTTCGGAATTTATTCCCAAACGTCTCTTTAGAGCAAACAGAATAAATGAGAAAAGCAAAGCTGAACCGAATGGTGGGAATGACACTTCTCCAGACTCTTTCTGTCCGTCTTCTTCACCCTCATTTCTTTTTGTTTTTGTCCTCACCTGCTCACCTCGCTCCTCCTTCTCTTTCCTGTGGCAATAATACCCTCTGTGGTTTGACTAAAACCACCTTAAACATACATGCATGGAATATATGTGAAGTACAAACATATATATCTGCAGATTATGGATGTATGTTTTTGTTTGTGATAATTCTGATGATACATATCTCTGCATGTGTAGCCTTGATGACTGCTAAAACTATGATAACAGAGTTGACAACTAATGAAGAGCAAGTAGAAAACAAGGGAAAACTGACTTCCTCTTAGTAAGGAATTGTTTAGTGTAGAAATAATATTTTTCTTAGCTAAATTTTACAGTGTCCGACAAGGGCCAAACGCACTGCAACGGCCTAATGCGTCTCAGTTAAGGAAAACGGCTTCAAGTACAGAAACGATTCAAATTCACAAACTCAAAACAAGGTACAAAAAGAGGAACGTGGTGCAAATGAAAAAACGTGCTGCAAAAAACAAAGACAAATGCAGCATCATCAAACGCTGCAAATAGAGAAACGATGCACAACAATATAATAAAGAAACATTTTGTAATGGATGTAAACACTGTGGTTCAGTCAGCAGCGCCCCCTGCAGGTTTGGAGCACTTCCGGTTGTAGTGACCGGTTATGAAGAGTTTTTCTTTTGAAGATGGTTTCTTGTTTTATATTGTTTTGTGCTTTGCATCGTTTCTCTATTTGCAGCAGGTTTTTTCATTTGCACCACGTTCCTCTTTTTGTACCTCGTTTTGAGTTTGTGAATTTGAATCGCTTCTGTACTTGAAGCCGTTTTCCTTAACTGAGACGCATTAGGCCGTTGCAGTGCGTTTGGCACTTGTCGCCCACCGTAAAACTTAGATAAAGAAACTCTTTTAGAACCATTGCCAGGAAGTATTGAAGCCCTGTTAACTGGTTTGGTATCTGACTGTGGTTCTGCTGGTCTCTGACTGTAGTTCCTCTGGTGTCCTGCAGGGCGTCTCTGTGGAGCTCCTGCGTGGTTCTGCCTCTCCTGGCCCTCACGTGGATGTCGGCGGTCCTGGCCATCACCGACCGGCGCTCCGCACTTTTTCAGATCCTTTTTGCTGTGTTTGATTCACTGGAAGGCTTTGTTATTGTCATGGTTCACTGCATCCTCCGCAGAGAGGTACTTCGTCTGAACGTCTACTCACACTCTCTGTGTCTCCACACAAATGGATCCTCAGTATCTGGACCGGGGGTCGGCAACCCGCGGCTCTTTAGCGCCGCCCTGGTGGCTCCTGGAGCTTTTTCAAAAATGTTTTACTTTTTTTTTTACTTTTTTTCTTCTTTTTCTTCTTTTTTTAACTTTTTTTCTCTTTTTCTCTTTTTTTCCCTTTTTCCTTTTTTTCTTCTTTTTTTTCCCTTTTTTCTGTTTTTTTTTTCTTCTTTTTTTCTTCCTTTTTCCTTTCCTTTTTAATCTCAACATTTCGACTTTTTTCTCGAGATTGTACTTCAACATTAATCTTGACATTCCGACTTTTTTCTCAATATTTTGACTTTTTTCTCGATATTTCGACTTTTTTCTCGACATTTCGACTTTTTTTCTCAACATTTCGACTTTTTTCTCGACATTTCGACTTTTTTCTTGAAGTGCATAATGAAAAAAAAAAATCTTCCCCCAGTTCTAACTAATATAGAAACATGCAGCATGTGTTGTCTTCATTCTAAGGCTGATACAAGACTTTTCATTTTTTGCGGCTCCAGACATATTTGTTTTTTGTGTTTTTGGTCCAATACGGCTCTAAAACATTTTGGGTTGCCGACCCCTGATCTAGATGTTTAAAGTGGCACTGTGAAAAAAGAAAAAAAAAATTTTTTGAGCTTGTGGGCGCCCCCTGCAGTTCTAATTTGACCCTGTGCTGTCGTAAATACAGTGTACATGTGGATTTGTTGAAAGGTACAGGCAAATGAGTTAGTAAGAGTGAGAGATGAAAGCACTCCGTGATGCTGAGTTTGCCATGCATCTTTATTGATAAATGTTGCTCCCTCTGTTTATGTGTGGTGGCGTGTCTCGTACGCGCTGCCTTTATTGTCTGACCTGTCCTGTCCTTGTTTTCTGCAGGTTCAGGAGGCAGTCAAGTGTCGGGTGGTGGACCGTCAGGAAGATGCTAACGGAGATTCAGGGGGATCCTTCCAAAATGGCCACGCTCAGCTCATGGTATGTTCAGCCATATGTAGCTGTCTAGGTTTTTATTAGACCAGGGGTCGGCAACCCAAAATGTTGAAAGAGCCATACTGGACCAAAAACACAAAAAACAAATATGTCTGGAGCCGCAAAAAATGAAAAGTCTTGTATAAGCCTTAGAATGAAGACAACACATGATGCATGTTTCTACTGTATATTAGTTATAACTGGGGGAATTATTATGCACTTTGAGAAAAAAGTTGAAATGTCGAGAAAAATTTAAAAATTTCGAGAAAAAAGTCGAAATGTCGAGAAAAAAGTCGAAATGTTGAGAAAAAAGTCGAAATGTCGAGATTAATGTTGAAGTACAATCTCTAGAAAAAAGTTGAAATGTCGAGAAAAAAGTCAAAATGTCGAGAAAAAAGTCAAAATTTCGTGAAAAAAGTCGAAATGTTGAGAAAAAAGTTGAAATGTTGAGAAAAAAGTCGAAATGTTGAGAAAAAAGTTGAAATGTCGAGATTAAAAAGGAAGAAAAAAAGAGGAAAAAAAGGAAAAAAGAAGAAAAAATGAAAAAAAAGAAGAAAAAAGAAAAAAAGGAAAAAAAAGAAGAAAGAAAAGAGAATAAAGGAAAAAAAAGAAAAAAAAAGGTCAAACATTTTTGAAAAAGCCCCAGGAGCCGCTCTGGAGCCGAGGGTTGCCGACCCCTGGATTAGACGCTGTTGGGACATCAAAGGTAACTGTACAACTGCTGTTTTGTGTCCTCAGACTGATTTCGAGAAAGATGTGGACATGGCTTGCAGATCAGGTAAGCCCCAGCTCGGCTGTGTTAGGTTTTAGTTTGTTTGACTTTAGCGACTGCTGCACAGACGCCACAGATGTTTCTCTGAGCCTCCTCTGTGACTGCGTTTACATCCAGTCAATAACCCTTTTAAAACTCGAATATTGGCAATAACCCAAATTTGCACGGCCATGTAAACACCAATAACCCCTTTGAATAACTTTGCTCATATTGGGGTTTTTAAAAAACCGAATATGACCCCTGGGTTACTCCTTTTTAAAACTGAATATTGGGTCATGTAAACACCAAACGGAATATCCCCATCAAACGGAACAGGAATTTGTTTTCTGCACATGCTCTGTTCACAAGGAATCCTGGTCTTTTGAGTCCAGGAAGTTCTTATAAACACGGAGAAACACAAGACCAGGAGGAGACTAATCACTTCATAAATGTAATGAAAGATATGAACATTTCTGCATTTGTAGACGGTAGAAAGTACCGGGATAGAAGATTTACAAGAAGGTGAGAGAAAAGTTGCGCGAAGCAGCATTTGTTTTGAATTTGGATACAGGAAGAAGAAGCAGAAATGATGGGAATTGCGTCATGACGTTCTCCGTGCGTCACTGGTTTGATCCAGATATCCCAAATGATTAATTACCATGTAATCAGTAACCGGAATATTAGCAATAACCCAAATTTTGACTGCATGTAAACGTAGTCTGTGTGTCTTGGCTGCTCCAACTTCTTCAGCGCTGTTGGAACAGATATGAGATGTCCACTCCCTCATTTCTGCACTTGTGTCAAACAATCAGCCTCAGGGAAACCTCTGCAGCTTGATTGCTGCATTACGCAGGTTTGCTGGGGCTGATGGGAGAGAGATGACATGTGTTCAGGAGGTACATGCACATAAACGGGGCCGTCTGAGTCTCTCCTACAATGCTGCCGTATAATTAAGTCCCCTCTGGCGCTACTTCATCTGATATTGTCTCTGACTGAAATCTGCTTGGACCTCAAATCTGATTATTGCTCGCGACACAAGACAAATCAAGAAAATCAACTGGAAAAGAAAAGGATTCAAGGCGGACAAGCCAGATGGAGAAATTACAGAATAAAAAGTTGGACATTGTCCTTTGAAAATGTTGCTTATAAGAGTTACCACTGACAACCAACTTCTGATATTCAGTGTCTGTTGTCTGATAATAATAATAAAATTGATAATAATAATAGTAATTAAATCTTCAAGCAGCGATGAACGGTCCTCCACCCTTGTGCACGTTCAGGCTGCAGTGGAAGCTTGTATGACTTGATGTAGATTCTTCAGACCTGGACATTTAGTGGATGAAACCACCCACGACTCTCTATATCAAAGCATTCAAAAGTTATGGCAGAAAGTAGGCTAAGAACGATCAGATATCGACCAATCAGATGAAGGGGCGGGCTAATTTGCACCAATTATGGTCAAGGACTCAAAACCGAGTCCGATGACACCACCCACGAGTCTTTATGTCAAACCATTCAAAAGTTATGGCAGAAAGTAGGAACTATCAAATATTGACCAATCAGAAGAAGGGGGGGTGCGCTTTTTGGCATCTATCGTTGCCACGGAGACGCACATTTTGATAATGGCTTGGATTTATATAGCGCCCTTCAAGGCACCCAGAGCTTTACAGAGACCATTATTCATTCATACACATTCTCACCAGTGGTGGTAGCTACGTTTGTAGCCACAGCTGCCCTGGGGCAGACTGATGGAAGCGTGGCTGCCATATTGCGCCAAACGGCCCCTCTGACCACCACCAAACATTCATACACATTCAAACACATTCACACGGGGCAGGTGGGTAAGGTGTCTTGCCCAAGGACACTACGACAGCAACTGGGACGGAGCGGGATACGAACTGCCAACCTTCCGATCATTGGACGACCCGCTCTACCACCTGAGCTACTGCCTCCCCGTGTATAACACACCTGGATGCACGTTACGGTTCGGGCTGTATTAACTGCCGAAGGAATGGCATGAATTGCCCCAAAATTACACGATTAATTCAAAATGGCCGACTTCCTGTTCGGTTTCAATTTTTCAATTGATTTTTTTTTTTTTTAATGATGAAATGAGGGCCTTTTCCCCCCTAAACGTGCCCCAAAAATCACCAAATTTTGCACCAAGCCAGGCCTGGCTAAAAATTTGATATTTAATGGTTTGCATTAATGGGCGTGTCCTAATGGCTCAACAGCGCCCCCTAGAAAACTTTGTGCCTCAAGCCCCACAATACGGTTTGACGTACATGCACGAAAATCGGTACACACCTGTATCATCTCGCAACTTAAAGAAAAGTCTCTTGGCGCCATGGCCGAAACTGAACAGGAAGTCGGCCATTTTGAATTAATCGTGTAATTTTGGCGCAATTTATGCCATTCCTTCGTTAATACGGCCCGAACCGTAACGTGCACCCAGGTGTGTTATACATCAAAATGTGCATCTCCATCCTGGGACGACACGCATTACTTTTCTCAGTCAAAAGCCTTACCTTTTTCTGATTGGTCGATATTTGATAGATCCTACTTTCTGCCATAACTTTTGAATGGTTTGATATAGAGAGTCGTGGCTGGTGTCATCCGCTAAATGTCCAGGCCTGAAGAATCTACATGCAAGTCATACAAGCTTCCACTGCAGCCTGAACGTGCACAAGGGTGGGAGGGCCCGTTCATCACTGCTGGCAGCTTTAATTTCCTTTGTTTTAAGGCCATGCGGTCAGTTGTAAGAAATCGAGGCTGGTCTCAGAGTGAGGCCTCAGAGCTGGGCCTTAAAGTTGAATTTAAAGCTTCCCATGTTCACATAGGACTGTGGCCCAACAACAAAAAAAAGAAGTTAATTTGCTGTTTTTCCAAACCTTTGAGAGTCTGCACCAGTGTTTTTGTCTGTGGATTCACTTGTTCTGGTCATGCCCAAGAGCTTTTCCATCTCTCTAATATCTCCAGGTACTGCGAAGCGCTCATCCCTTCAAGGAGAGGAGAAGTCCGGGACCCTGAAGAGCTCAAACTTCAACACCATGCCGGCCAGCATGGCTAAAGTGCACCTGCAGAACGTGGCTGACTATACCAGCCACACTCTGACTCTGCGCCGGGAAAAAGGTGCCGCCAAGGGCATCAGCACAGAGCTGCCGGGTGCAAAATCCATCTACATTTGCGACGGCGAGCTCTTCAAGCAGTTGGATGGAGATCTGCCTCGAGGAAGTGGTGAAGGCAGCAGCTTGGAGGGCCCTGGCAAAGGCCCGGGGTATGTCATTCTACCAACAAATAACACAGGCACAATGAAACCATCCAAGGGGAAAGAGGACCAGGTGAAGTTTACCATGGGCGTTGAGCAGCTGCCTCAGACCCGGCTCATCCACTTGGCCAACCCTGGCAGCGGAGAGCCCGTTCCTGGCTTCGGCCTGAAAAGTCTCCCTGCTGAGCAGGTCAGTGTGTCATGCTCTGACAGAGACTCACCTGCGCACAACCTGCAGAGCATGCCCAGAGACTCCCAGGTGGCCGGCAACATGTGTGAAGCAGGAGAGTCTGGAAACTCCGCCGTGATGGCCAAGAGTGAAACTATCTCCACGCTGTCCATGAGCTCGTTAGAGGTAAGACCACTAATAACCACAGACTTAAGATACATGCATTCAACATTAAGTAATTCTTGCAGTTATTTGCTAATGTGGGTTATCTGATCATAGCGCTTTTTAGTATTTGGCAAAAACAACCTCACACGCAGCAAAGTTTTACACCATGCTATTATCTATTATTTAAGAAAAGCCCAAGTGGTACATCTTAGATGCTACTGGCCTCACTAAACATTTTAAATGTTTGACAAGTGCAGTTTGTTTGGAACGTATGCCTGGAGATGTCCTATGGACAGATGAGACAAGAGGGGATGTCTTTGTCTTCAATAACCCAACACCATGTTTTCAGAAGACCAACTATCAGAACCATTGTCACATATCATTGTGGTGGCAAAAATTGTTGTTCGTTCAATAAAGTGTTCAAAAAAGAGCTTTAATAAAAAGAGAAACATTCAATGAATGGAGGTCACACAGTGCCGATCCGAGCAGACGCTCAGTCATCCTGTAATGCCCTAGCAAGGCACACGCTATCTTATAGTGGCCAGGCTGGGAACAAATAGACACAATATCACCCTGGCAACCATGCCAGGCACTGTGTCAAAGGAGCATGACCACGCCATAGGAATGTTCACTTGAAAACAGAATTTGTGCATTAGTCGTAAAGCATACAAAACAAAATATATGGTATACCAAAATTTCCCACTGGCAAGCATGGTGGTGATGAGGTGGGTTTGTTGCAGCCGCAGGATTTAGGCATATTGCAGTCATTGAGTGGACTATTAACTCTTCAGTAAATCTCTAGAGTACCCTGGAGACAAATGTGAGGACATCTCTCTGTCAATTAAAGTTTGGCCAGATAGGCCCGGAGAGTGTGTTCCAATTACAGTAGAGTCACACACCTCAGCCTCTTTGGTAAGGACTGCTGGAGAAGAAAGTCTGATCAATTTTACCTCTGATTCAGAGAGGCCATGGGAGTTTTCCCAACCAGTTTCATGTATTTTGTGGATTTGGAGAAGGCATTAAGCGCGTATCTACTAGCAGGAGTTCCATGTAGATTTTTTTGGGCCGGGCCGTTTGTGCGCCTCTCCAATAACAGGACCTGCCAAGTAAAAGTGGACTTCAAGAACCTTCAAGGGGTAAAAAAAACAGCCCTGTAGTAGTAGAGGAACTGGGTTACGTCAACAGAAACTTCTTGGCGGGGGATCTCTGCTGATTTCTGAAGTACGTTCAGCACGCTCACATGAACATAAATCATGTGACGGAGTACATTTGGCGAAGTTGAAGATTACAAGAAAGAACGGCACGGTCTTGTTGTCATATTACATCATATTACGTAGAGGTCCAGTGGGGGTTTTCTTTTTATTTAAATTGCTACGACCACGCTGTATGTTTTAAAAAAATAAATACAAGTAGCATCCAGTGTTTATGTGTTTCTTCTTCTCTTCTGTCAAAGAATAATGTAAAATCCAGTTCAGAAGTCCACTGTGGTGTAGTGAGTTTTATTCAGTAAGCCGGCGGTGAGCAGACCTACGCAGAGCGTGTCTGGGTCGGTGTGCTGACCATGAATGGTTTGAAATCATGACTTTTATACAGTAAGTTCAAAGCACAAAAGGCAGGAATAAACAAGCCAAGTGAGAGACAAAAAGCAATTTACAGTCAGATGTGATCTGTGGCCAAATGCCGTTATCGGGCATTTGGCATGACTGTCACTAAGTTGTAAATTACCCCATAGGGTGTTCTCGTGATTCAAGTCTGTGGCCAAATGAGTTGGTATTAACATATCAGTCAGTCAGGAACTTCGTAATATGGCATTCCCGTGGTTCAAGTGTTTGTTGAGGCGAGTTCCAAGGTGTCGGCCCTGCAATTGGTAGGAAGCTGGAGTTTCACGTCAGCCACGGTGTCACAATGCCTCATCACTTCATTCTTCTTTTTCATCTCGTTTTATGTGCTATATTCTCAGTCAAAGGTTCCTGTGTGGTGCTACAGTATGACAGAGACACACCAGCTGAAGGGGCCGAGGAGTCGGTCGGCCCTGTTAGAGGTTCCTGTCTGGGGAGTTTACCATAAACTCCTGCTGGGCGAAAAGCGCCTATTGAACCATGTCTCTTGGGGTATTGTGTAGAGGAGTACTCCAAGAGCTCGGAGTACTGGGTCTATTGCTATGGGCTATTCAGTCCTTCTACAAACAGTCCACATTGCCAGTAGAAGGTCAGAATTATTCCAAAGGGGAGTTGGACTCTGTCAGGGCTGCCCTTTCTCAATAATTCTGTTCACAACTTTAATTGACGGAATTTGTTGGTACAGCCGAGAAGTGGAGGGGGTCCAGGTTGGTGAGCAAAGGAGGAGGTGGCTGGGGAAAGGGATTTCTAGCTCTCTATGATTGGGTTGCTACCCCCGCAACCCGATCTTGGATAAATGGGTGTTAATGGATGGACAGGTGCTTCTTAATTTGGTCTTATCTTTTGTTCAATAAATAATGGCATGGTGAAATATAGTGTATTGCTGTTCATGTGAGGTTGTATGTGTCTTATTTCTTCATCACTCCCACTCACATTTCAACAACAACCGTATAAGCCACACTTTAACAACTTTTTTCTAAAAATGTCATTGGGTTGTTGCTTATTTGTGCACATGAATATTTCGTCCCCCCTATTGCGTGGTCAAAGACAAAAGGTTTCCTGAACGGTAATTACTAGATGGCACACTCCCTCTATCATACAGACTAAAAACCAAACACACACAGGTTGAAACAAAAGTTCTCTAATAAAGCTGACCATTGCCTCTAACACTGTTAAACAACTCCAATTCCAACAATTATGAGAAATTGTGCAAAATTTTAATCAAAACAGAACACAATGATTTATTGACAGTTGAACACAGAAAACATTAAATGTTCAAACTGAGGAAATGTACCATCTTAAGGAAGATAAAGATTAGATAAGTTTGAATTTGATGGTGGCAACACATCACTAAGTAGCGGGGACCAACTGATGTTTACCTCTGTTAGCAACGTTCCATGTATGTCTTAGGATGTGGTTTAGCATGTCCTCACTGGAGGATGCAGTCTTCACTGAAAAAGAGCTATTTTGATGAGAGCAAATGATACTCTGAAATCTGGATTTACCTCGGAACATAGATGTTTCCTTTCCAGATGTGCCAGCTGTCCATTCTAGAGACACTAATGCACCTCCATACCATCAGACACATCGGATTTTGAACTAAATGCTGATAACAACAAGCCGGGTGGCTCCTCTGCTCTTTAGTCTGGAAGATACAACGGCTTTGGTTTCCAAAAAAAACGTCCATATATGGATTTGTCTGACCATAAGCCATTTAAATGTTTGTCTGAGTCCATTTTAACCCTTGTACTGTCTTTGGGTCAAGGAAGGAGGAAGAGAAGAAGGGAGGAGGAAGGAAGGAAGGAAGGAAGGAAGGAAGGAAGGAAGGAAGGAAGGAAGGAAGGAAGGAAGGAAGGAAGGAAGGAAGGAAGGAAGGAAGGAAGGAAGGAAGGAAGGATGGGAGAAAAGGAAGGGAGAAAAGAAGGAAGGAAGGGAGGAAAGAAGGAAGGAAGGGAGAAAAGAAGGAAGGGAGGAAAGAAGGAAGGGAGGAAAGAAGGAAGGAAGGGAGAAAAGAAGGAAGGAAAGAAGGAAGGAAGGGAGAAAAGAAGGAAGGAAAGAAGGAAGGAAGGGAGAAAAGAAGGAAGGAAAGAAGGAAGGAAGGGAGAAAAGAAGGAAGGAAGGAAAGAAGGGAGGAAAGAAGGAAGGAAGGGGAAAAAAGAAGGAAGGAAGGGAGGAATGAAGGAAGGAAGGGAGGAAAGAAGGAAGGAAGGTAGAAAAGAAGGAAGGAAGGAAGGAAAGAAGGGAGGAAATAAGGAAGGAAGGGAAAAAAGAATGAAGGAAGGAAAGGAGAAAACAAGGAAAGAATGTACGAGGGGAGAATAGAAGGGAGGAAGGGAGGAAAAAGGGAAAAGGAAGGAGAGAGCAGGAGGAAAGAAGGAACAGGAGAATTAGGTCATTTTGACCCAAAGACAGTAAAGGGTTAAAGGGACCTATTATGGCATCTAATACCTATTTTAAACAGGCCTTGAATATCTTAAAAATAAATTAGAAGTTCAGCCTCTAAACCATGTCTTTATCTTCCCATTCTCTAACCTCATTATCTATGCAGGATTCTGAGTGGGCGGGGCTATGATAATGAGGCTCTGTGCTGATTGGCTGCCTGACGCGATGACGCGATACACAGCTATGAAAGAAATGGCGGAAGCTCCGGCCGGCGGAGTTAGTTGTGGGCGTGGTTTGGTTGTTTCCTCCTTCTCTGAGTTGGCAGGCTGAGGGGAGACCACTTTATATATGTTAAAGCAAGAGAAAACCTGTTTTTCATAATAGGTCCCCTTTAAATTAGCTTTGGCCTGGAGATGATGGTGTTTGTGGATCATGTGACCTGCATTTATGGACGGCACGGCCAACGTAGGAAGTCTTTTTTTGGCAGTCGAGTTCCTGAACTGATCTATTGATTTTAAGTTCCAGAATGATTTCTGTTTTAAATACTCAAAGACCACCAATATCCACAACTGATCTACAGCCTTTTCCTTCATACAGAGGTTTCTCCCTATTTTTCTGGGAATCTTTGTGATGTGACATTCAGCATCTTCACAATTTCTGAGGATCATTACTGTGACTTCTTTGTTTTGCCGTGTGTGGATGAAGCTTTTCAGAGCTTGATGAACCTTAGTACGTCCCTAAGAGGCTCTTCTTATACCCAATCATGTCCATGAAGTGTTGATAATAATACAAACTACTTACACAATGCTCTAAGTAGGCGTTTCTTTTTAGCACCATTTAGTTTCCCACCTTTTGTTGCCCATGTCTCAACTTTTTGAGATGCCATCAAACTCAAACTTTTGTTTGTCTTCAGGATGTACATCTCCTCACTTTACACATTTGACATTTTCCAAGTTTGTTTGTGATTGAAATATAGTTTCATGAGATATCAAAATCATTCCATTTTTATTTTATATACTGTCACAACATTTGGAAGTGGGTTGTGTTACCAGCATTTTAAAGGCCTTTCTTTGCTGGAAGTTTTCTTCTTCTGTGGTATAAATATGCAGTGATATTAGTCAGCAGGTTAACCCTTTACTGTCTTTGGGTCAAAATGACCTCATTCTCCTGTTCCTTCTTTCCTCCTGCTCTCTCCTTCCTTTCCCTTCCTTCCTTCCTTCCTTCCTTCCTTCCTTCCTTCCTTCCTTCCTTCCTTCCTTCCTTCCTTCCTTCCTTCCTTCCTTCCTTCCTTCCTTCCTTCCTTCCTTCCTTCCTTCCTTCCTTCCTTCCTTCCTTCCTTCCTCCCTTCCTTCCTTCCTTCCTTCCTTCCTTCCTCCCTTCCTTCCTTCCTTCCTCCCTTCCTTCCTTCCATCCTTCTTTCCTTCCATCCTCCCTTCCTTCCTTCCATACTTCCTTCCTTCCTTATCCCTTCCTCTTTCCTTCCTTCCTTCCTTCCTTCCTTCCTTCCTTCCTTCCTTCCTTCCTTCCTTCCATCCTTATCCCTTCCTTCCTTCCATCCTTCCTTCCTTCCTTCCTTCTTTCCTTCATTATCCCTTCCTCTTTCCTTCCTTCCTTCCTTCCTTCCTTCCTTCCTTCCTTCCTTCCATCCTTCCTTCCTTCCTTCCTTCCTTCCTTCTTTCCTTCCTTCCTTATCCCTTCCTCTTTCCTTCCTTCCTTCATTCCTTCCTTCCTGCCTTCCTTCCTGCCTTCCTTCCTTCCATCCTTCCATCCTTCCTTCCTTCCTTCCTTCCTTCTTTCCTTCCTTCCTTATCCCTTCCTCTTTCCTTCCTTCCTTCCTTCCTTCCTTCCTTCCTTCCTTCCTTCCTTCCTTCCTTCCTTCCTTCCTTCCTTCCTTCCTTCCTTCCTTCCTTCCTTCCTTCTTTTCTTCCTTCCTTCCTTCCTTCCTTCCTCCCTTCTTTCCTTCCTCCTCCTTGACCCAAACACAGCACAAGGGTTAATAACCCGTCTCTGGTCGGTAGCAGGATGAGTCTGCTTCGTTGCCGTGGAAACGGACACCGTGCAGACTTTATAATCTGTAATATTGGATAATCTCCTCACCTTCCACTGTGTTTACTCTTGTTTGATTTACTTGTGAATCACAGCAAACGTCTTCTGTTCATCATGTTTTCTCCCTATTATCTAAGGACGGTCCAACAGCAGCCAACGCTTAACCAACTTGCTGTTTTCTGTTTTGATTAAGAAATGATCACAAATATTTTATTTTCCAAAGACCTTAAGGAACATCTATGTCGTATACATGCAGTTACATACATGTTTTCTCCTTGTCTGACAGTAAAAGGGAAACTTTATGTGAAAAGTGTAGAGGAAACCTTTAGATCATTTAGGATTCCCGGAAGATATTTTTTTCCATAGAATATCTTCGTACTTTCTTCACGCACAATCAGTGTGTTTACATGGGAAGTTTAATTCCTCTTTAATTCAGAATTAAAATTAAATCCGATTTAAAATGAGTAAAAATTACCATGTAAACACCTAATTCTGAATGAAAATGGCCATTCCGAATTAAATTTAATTCCGAAGTAAGTGGCTGGTTTATTCCCATTTTAAATCTGAATAGAATAATTCCAGATCATGTTTACACTCATTCCTCTTTAAATTAATTCCGGTCTTTCTTTCTGCTCGTTCCCTCGCCCGTCTGTCTCCATGATCTTATATTCCACTGGGCTGGTTTTCCTGACAAAGTTTCAAGATGCAGCAGCAGTAAACGCTGGTCAACAGCTGAGACCATTTATTTAATAAATAGAAATCATTAAAAGAACAGATGGAAACAGGAAACATCAAAATTGTGAGCTTTTCAAAGTTGTAGCAGCTAAGTTAGTTTTTCTTCCGGTAGTTTAACTTCCGGTCCCCCCCCTATCCAATCAGAACCTTCCCAACCCCCAGACCTGGAGAGGAATTGGAGAAAGACCATCAAACGTGTTTCCATGTAAACCTCAATTCAGAATGACTATTTCCATGTAAACTCGAAGGAAAATAGTTTAATTCGGAATTAAAAAACATCATGTAACCGTGGCCTATGTAGACTGTGGCCTTTAACACCTTGGGAAGTTCTGCATGATGATGTTTTATATTTAGAAATAGAACTGGAGGCTCACCTGTGGATGGATTTTAGTACACACCTTCAAACACAAGGGCTTCAAGGTGCTTGAAGGTCTGGCGTTAATCGTTAAACGTCATGGCATTCAGGAAGGATACGGCTTCAGTGTCCTCAAGATGAACCATGTGGAATGTGATGCTTGCAAAGACTTGTCTGAAACCAGCTGACTTCATCCGCATTAAAAGACCTTCCGTACCAACCTGAGTTGAAAGACTGCAAGAAAAAGCCATTGATCCACAAACCACCACAAAAAGCCAGATTAGTATTGGCAAATACACGTGGGGTCAAAGAGCTTCCTTTGGGGCAACATGTCCAGTGGACTCATGAGTCTATGACTGTTTCATGGTTGAGTGCGGAGGAAAAAGGGGCCGCTGCAGGGCTCAGAACACCATCCCTCGCTGGGAAACATGGCCTTGGTGGAGCATCATGAGCAGAAGGGTCTGGTGTTCAAACCTGGGCACAATCATACCTCTAAACTAGTTATAAAGTGGCTGAATTCAATTCAATTCAATTCAATTCAATTCAATTCAATTTTATTTATATAGCGTCTAATACCACAAAAGTTGTCTCCAGATGCTTTCCAGAGACCAAAACATGAACATAAACCCCTGAGCAATTATTACATAAAAAAAAAACTCCCCTAGTGGGACAAAAGCCTTAAGCCAAACAGTGGCAAGAAAAACTCCCCTTTAGGAGGGAAGAAACCTGGACCAGGACCTGGATCATAACGGGGGACCCTCCTGCCGAGGGCCAGACTGGGGGGTCGTGGACGTCAGCAGCACACAGCAGGCAGGTGGAAGCAGCAGCGGGATGACTGGGGGTGGGGACTGCAGGCAGGTGGAAGCAGCAACGGGATTACCGGGGATAGGGACTGCAGGCAGGTGGAAGCAGCAGCGGGATGACCGGGGGTGGGGACCGCAGGCCAGCACGCAGCTCCCGAAGCTCCGGCCCAATCAGCAAGCCCCAGGTTAGGTGCAGGGTCGGGGAAAGGTTGAGAAGGGGCAGGGCCAGGGAGAGGAGTCTTGACGGACAAATCTCTCCCCCGCCTGACCGGGCCGTTACCCTGCCCCTCTCACTCCCACGCTGCAGGTTCCGGTGTTGTGCATTCAGAGATGCTCTTCGCCACCAGCAGAGGATGCTGCACCATGTACAAAAGGTTAAAGTTGCTAAGGACATTAAGGTAAAGGTAACGGAGAGGCCATGACAAAGCTCCGCCCTCAGTCCTGTGAGACCCAGAAGACTCACGAACTGGACTCAGATCAACCTGTTCTGTCAGGAGGAATGGACCAAAATCCCAGCAAGACACTCCATTAAAGACAACCAATTACCCAAATGTCCATAAAGCTTTTTGAACAAACATTGAACAAGAATGTCTCTGTTCCCCTCTGCCATTATTCTAACATTTAAGGAAAACTTCAGGAAACCTTAATGACCTAAACTAGGAGAAGTTTCCTCAACTTCACTGTCAGACAAGGAGAACAATAAAAAAAAAGTATTTTTCTAAACTGTGTTTTGGTTGCTGTAATTGTTTTGTTTCATGTATTCTCAGTGATATTTGACCAATGCAGCATCACATTAAAAGATCTAAGCTGTGAGAACCAAGGAGCAAATATTGTAATGAAGTGAATATACTTCCCTAAGCTAGGGTGCACACGAGCCAGTACTCAAGGGCTAGTCTACTGCATGTTTTAGATGTTTCCCTGTCTTCAACACACCTGAATCTAATCACTGGTTGTCATCAACATGTCATCAAGGTTTACACAACTCTGTTGGTGACACAGCCTTGTCTATCAGGGTTGTGTTGGTGCAGGGAAACATCTAAAACATGCCGTAGACTAGCCCTCGAGTACCAGCTTGTGTGCACCCCTGTCCATAAGACACCTCAGTATCACACATCATGTATTCAGATAGCAGCATCGACACTTAATCTCTCAATTGTTTTTGTCATCTCGCTTATCAAAAGGCCGCTCGTGTCATTCGTGGAAAACCTGAACTAGGTCAGTTTCCACTCAGCAGCATTGGGACAAGACGGTAGCCGTCAGCTCAGAGTGGTCCAGACATCTGCCTACTGGTGTCTTTTCGCTTCAGGGCAAACACACACTTCCATAACGGCGTCTGAGGCAGCAGCTGCCAGACGAAGGTCAGGTTCTCCTTCAGCAGTCTTTGACAGAGGGCACAATCTGCTGGCTGAAAACATGTGCCAGCGAGGTCAGCGTGGCCACAGCAAGCCTCTTGGAAGCTTCCTTTTTAAACCGGCTGATGTGGAGACCGAATTCAACTCTGGAGAACTTGTGCTCACATGGTACATGCTATCAAGACGCATCTTTAATCTCTCTGTCTCATCTCCCCCCCAGAGACGAAAATCTCGCTATGCAGAACTTGACTTTGAGGTAATTTTAGTCTCTTTGATTCCTACAGAGATTCTTAAACTTAAGACCCAAAAGCTTTTACACTCATAAATCTCAAGAAGCTGGAACGATATAGAAAATGGTTTTTCAAAATACACGGATTTTTTTTTTCAGGTTACTTTGACATTTATTTCTGTACACACTTTCTACATATCAGACCTCCAACACATTCTTACAAGTTTGAAATGTTTCCATTCCTTCTCACGGCCCTGAGAAGACATTCTGGCATGGAGGGACACCAAGTGATGGAGAGTTTAGGACAGGGGTAGGCAATTCCGGTCCTCGAGGGTCGGTGTCCTGCATGTTTTAGATGTTTCTAGTGTGTTTCTTTAACACACCTGATTCTAATTAATCATCGTCATCAGCTTGTCATCCAGGGCTGCACAATTCTGTTAATGACACAGGTACTTTTATCACGGTGTGCTGAAGCAGGGTAACATCTAAGACATGCAGGACACCGGCCCTCGAGGACCGGAATTGCCTACCCCTGGTTTAGGAGTTACTTTGTCTCATTCATCCGACGAACACATCGTAATATACGTTATACATTATGGGGTTGTTGGGTTCCAACTCGTCCAACATTCTATTTTTTATTGCTTAGTGTAGGGGTCGGCAACCCGTGGCTCTAGAGCCGCATGTGGCTCTTTAGCGCCGCCCTAGTGGCTCCTGGAGCTTTTTCAAAAATGTTTGACCTTTTTTTCCTTCCTTTTTCCTTTCCTTTTTAATCTCGACATTTCAATTTTTTTCATGAAATTTTGACTTTTTTCTCGACATTTTGACTTTTTTCTCAACATTTCGATTTTTTTCTCGAATTTTGACTTTTTTCTCAACATTTCAACTTTTTTCGAGAGATTGTACTTCAACATTAATCTTCACATTTCGACTTTTATCTCTGAATTTCGACTTTTCTCTCGACATTTCGACTTTTTTCTCAAGATTGTACTTTAACATTAATCTTGACATTTCGAAATGTAGACTTTTTTCTCGAAATTTTGACTTTTTTCTCAACATTTCGACTTTTTTCTCGACATTTTGACTTTTTTTCTCAAAGTGCATAATATTTCCCCCAGTTCTAACTAATATAGATACATGCAGCATGTGTTGCCTTCATTCTAAGGCTGATACAAGACTTTTCATTTTTTGCGGCTCCAGACATATTTGTTTTTTGTGTTTTTGGTCCAATATGGCTCTTTCAACATTTTGGGTTGCCGACCCCTGGCTTAGTTGAGCATCATTGATATCTCCAGCAGAGATGTGCTCTTGAAGGCAGCAGGTGTTTCCCCAAAATCTCTGTGTGAGTTTCTGCATTCTGATTTTAAATCCGAATAGAATAATTCCGCAATCATGTATATGTTACGGTTAATGTAGAAAAACGGCTATTTTGCAAACTAGCCAGTCAATGTATAAATTAACCGGCAGGGCGGTGAATGTGTAAATTAGCCGGCTAATGTGCAAAATAACCGTCAGGGCGGCTCATGTAGAAAAACGGCTATTTTGCAAAGTACATACATTTTTAAGCTCATGGTGCGCGGACATCACATTTTTAATCATCTCTCCAGTCTCGATGCTCCGGTCAGCTCGAACATGCCGTGGCAATTATAGCAGTTATTCTGAGTTCAAATCCCATGCAGTATATTCCTAAATTGAGTATTCCAAAACGAATAATGCAAACTACAGATCACGTCATCGGCACCCCAGAATAGAGCGTTGCCACCGAGGTGGCAAAGACCTCTACCAGCCTTATAGGTCTGGGAAATGTACTGTAAATATCCAGTGTGACAGTCTTTGTGAGGAAAGATCTGTTCTTCTCTTTGCACCTCCAAAACAGACACAGTTGTTGCGTCTCTCTCATGGAAGGTGAAGCTCCTAAACCCGAAGGGCGCGCATGATGAGATGAGGTCTCTCCTCCTCCTCCATTTGCACAAATTGATGAAACCAAAACAAACTAAGCAAACGTAATTCATTTGGTAGATAGAGTCCAGTTACTACACTACAGAATAGCCTACAGTTCAGTTGAATGGAGGAAATTCACGCTTCAAACCCGTCACTTACAGTCTCCAATCAGGTCAGTTGGTGCGTAGCAGCCAATGGAAGAAGCCCATATGCTGCACATGCTTGTTGTTGACAAGGCTGTTTATGGCTGTTGAAGAATCCTAACGTTACACTCCCCGAAAAAGTGTTGGGTCTGAAAATAGCCGTTTTTCTACATTAGCCGCCCTGCCGGCTAATTTACACATTGACTGGCTAGTTTGCAAAATAGCCGTTTTTCTACATTAACCGTAACATATACACTCATTCCGCTTTAAATGAAGTATTTCTGCGCTGCTCGATCCCTCGCTCGTCTGTCTCCATGACGCTTATATTCCGCGCTGGGCTGGTTTTTCCTAACAAAGTTTCAAGATGCAGCAGCAGTAAACGCTGGTCAAGAGCAGAGACCATTTATTTAATAAATAGAAATCATTAAAAGAACAGATGGAAACAGGAAACATCAAAATGGTGAGCTTTTCAAAGTTGTAGCGGCTAAGTTAGTTTTTCTTCCGGTAGTTTAACTTCCGGTCCCCCCCCTATCCAATCAGAACCTTCCCAACCCCCAGACCTGGAGAGGAATTGGAGAAAGACCATCAAACATGTTTTCCATGGAAACCTCAGTTCTGAATTATTATTTCCACGTAAACTCAAAGGGAAATAGTTTAATTCTGAATGATTTAATTCGGAATAATTAATTCTGAATTAGAAAACATCATGTAACCGTGGCCATTGATAGTCGACTGTTCCTAGCCACTAGCTTAGCGGGAGTCGCCGCCTGCTGTAATGAAGTTGACTTTTGCTTCCTTAAATCATTCTGACCCTGTCGCTCTACACTGCGATGTCTCCCCCACTCTCTCTACCCATTTCCTGTCTACCTACTGTCTCAATAAAGGCCACTAGTGCCACACAGACCTTTAAAAATGAAAACAAACATGTTCTGCAGCTCCGGCTCATGTCATGGAACAAAGTCAAAGGGATTTGCCCACAATAACATTGACCTTACATGACCTGGTCAAGCCACTTGCTGTTTCCAGCCCCATCTTTCCAGAGAGTCCTAGTGCATGTGGCCAAGTTCACGCCCTGGCCTCTAGCCCTTAGCTCTGCCCCCCCCCCCCCCCCCCCCCCCCAAACACACACTTTCTGCCGCCTATTTTCATCCCTAACAAAGGCCACTAAAGCCATGAAATCCTCTGTCGACTCTGCTCAACTAAACATGTGCGTCAGGTCTATTTTAGCTCTGGATGGCCAGAGTTTACACACACACAGGTTAACCCTTGTGCTGTCTCAGGTCAAGGAAGGAGGAAGGAAGGAAGGAAGGAAGGAAGGAAGGAAGGAAGGAAGGAAGGAAGGAAGGAAGGAAGGAAGGAAGGAAGGAAGGGAGGAAGGAAGAATGAAAAGAAGGAAGGGAGAAAGAAGGAAGGAAGGAAGGAGGAAGAAAGAAAAGAAGGAAGGAAGGAAGGAAGGAAGGAAGGAAGGAAGGAAGGAAGGAAGGAAGGAAGGAAGGAAGGAAGGAAGAATGAAAAGAAGGAAAGAAGAAAGGGAGAAAAGAAGGAAGGAAAGAAGGAAGGAAGGGAGAAGGAAGGAAGGAAGGAAGGAAGGAAGGAAGGAAGGAAGGAAGGAAGGAAGGAAGGAAGGGAGAAAAGAAGGGAGAAAGAAGGAAGGAAGCAAGGGAGGAAGAAAGAAAAGAAGGAAGGGAGAAAAGAAGGAAGGAAGGAAGGGAGAAGGAAGGAAGGAAGGAAGGGAGAAGGAAGGAAGAATGAAAAGAAGGAGAAAAGAAGGAAGGAAGGAAGGGAGAAGGAAGGAAGGAAGGAAGGAAGGAAGGAAGGAAGGAAGGAAGGAAGGAAGGAAGGAAGGAAGGAAGGAAGGAAGGAAGGAAAGAAGGAAGGAAGGGGGGAAAGAAGGAAGGAAGGAAGAATGAAAAGAAGGAAATAAGGAAGGGAGGAAGAAAGGAAGGAAGGAAGGAAGGAAGGAAGGAAGGAAGGAAGGAAGAATGAAAAGAAGGAAAGAAGGAAGGGAGAAAAGAAGGAAGGGAGGAAGGAAGGAAGGAAGGAAGGAAGGAAGGAAGGAAGGAAGGAAGGAAGGAAGGAAGGAAGGAAGGAAGGAAGGAAGGAAGGAAGGAAGGGAGAAGGAAGGAAGGAAGGAAGGAAAGAAGGAACAGGAAAATTAGGTCATTTTGACCCAAAGACAGTAAAGGGTTAATCTGACGGGGTGTCAGACTCAAGAATGGGATGGAGAAGCAAGTGTATTTTCAAAATAAAACTCCCTGAGTGACCTCCACTTGTGCATCAGCATTATTTGAATCTTTGGAGGTTGTGGGTAAACACTCCAGAGGGTTTCAGAAGTGCATATAACCAGTACTCGAGTTGTAAATAAAATCAGGGGGGATGGTGGATTTTATCATATGGGGACAGATAATTTGTGCTGATTACAAATAATATAATATATTACAAATAATAGCAGCGACCAAAACACCTGCAGAAATACTGCAGGAATGACATAGCAGCAGTTAAATGCAGCCTTCTGTAAGCTTTAAATATCCACTGGGCTTACATCAAATACATCAAAACACAACAATTAAAAACACTTTTCTGAACTTATCAATATGACTCTGTCCTTCACAGGATAAGTAAAATGGATCACTGCAAAAACTCAAAATCTTAACATGAATATTTGTCTTATTTCTAGTTAAAATGTCTCATTTTAGTAAAAAAATCTCATTACACTTAAAACAAGACTCATCACTGGAAAAAACAACAATTTTCACCTGTTTCAAGTAGATTTTCACTTGAAATAAGTAGAAAAATCTGCCAGTGGAACAAGATTTTTTTGCTTGTAATAAGAAGATAAATCTTGTCCCACTGGCAGATTTTCCTACTTATTTCAAGTGAAAATTTACTTGAAACAGGTGAAAATTGTCGAATAAGTTATTTTTCTGGTGTTATTTTTCTGGTGATGACTCTAAATGTTGAAATAGCAGTAAAACCACATTCAATTCAATTCAATTCAATTTTATTTATATAGCGTCTAATACAACAAAAGTTGTCTCTAGACGCTTTCCAGAGACCCATACCCAGACCCCCGAGCAGTTATTACATAAATTCATTGATGAAATGACATAAGGGATGGCAGTTTTACAGGGGGGGATGATTTGGACCGTTTTTATTTCAGGGGGGGATGATTTGGACCGTTTTTATTTCGGGGGGGATGCCACCCCCCCTCATCCCCCCTCAACTCCAGTACTGCATATAACTACATATAAGGAGAGGCTCAGACATCGAAAAGCCTGTGTTATTATACAGCACGTCCCTTTTATATGAATGATTCAAAAAGAAAAGAACATGGTGAGATATACAGCTTACATATGCAGATTACAGTGTTTTTCAGATGCAAACACGAAACTTTGGAGTAAACTACTCATTTCTAAAGTCCAGCGGAGGAGGGTCGCACTCCGCCCCTGAAACATGTCCAAGGTCACGTAAGGTCATGATGAGGACTGAGCAAGTGCTTGTGATCCCGGCCAGACCTGGGAGTCAGCCTTTCGTGCATACTTGCACCAAATCAGAATTTCACTCACTCGTGGACGTCATCTGTTTGGAATGAGATCATTTCACCTCCTTACAAACTCTACATTTCCCAGTACCAACATTTTTCGGAATGTGTTTGAGGCCTGATGTGCAAAAAATTGATTCATCTTAATAAATGAAATTTCAAGAGAAGAAAAACATGAACTTTCCTGGGTTCAGGCTATCTGCAAAGAAAGTTTTAATTGTCCCAACACTCTCTGATTTACGACGGAGTATTAGGGCCAAACTAGGACAAAAACAAAAATGGAAATTACGAAAATAAAGTCGTAGAATTACCAGAATAAAGTCATAATGTTGTGAGAATAAAGTCATAATATTACGAGAATAAAGTCGTAATATATAATATAATATAATATATAAATATAACTTCACAAGATATTCCTCATTTTAACACAGGGAGAAAATGCTCTTCTGTTAGAGTTCTCATAAATTACCACTTTATTCTCGTAATGTTACCACTTTATTCTCATAAATTACCACTTTATTCTTGTAATATTACAACTTTATTCTCGTAATGTTACGACTTTATTCTCTTAATGTTACGACTTTATTCTCGTAATGTTACGACTTTATTCTCTTAATGTTACGACTTTATTCTCTTAATGTTACGACTTTATTCTCTTAATGTTACGACTTTATTCTCGTAATGTTACGACTTTATTCTCGTAATGTTACGACTTTATTCTCTTAATGTTACGACTTTATTCTCGTAATGTTACGACTTCATTCTCATAATGTTACGACTTTATTCTATTACGACTTTATTTTCGCAACATTATTACTTTATTCACATAATTTTACGACTTTATCTTGATTATATTATGACTCTATTCTCGTAATTTCAATTTTTTTTTGGTCTTAGTTTGGCCCTAATACTCCGTCGTACTGATTTGGGGTTGTATGTACCTACTGCTGCTAAATATTTGCATACATTTATTTTTTTTAAGTTTATTGTACTGTTGACTCAGATACATGAAATGTGAAGCAGCGTGATGTAGAATTGATGGTCGCCTGTGCTGTTTGCCATGAACGTAACGTGAAATGTTCCTGTGTAGAAAATAATGCACACCCGGAAACGCCACCAGGACATGTTTCAGGACCTGAGCAGGAAGATTCACAGTGCAGACAAGGATAGAGAGTCTCCACCTGTTGATGCCAAAGCTGCCAAAAGATGGAGTGTGTCCTCTGCCAGCAGCGACAAGACCAACATGAGTGTAAACAGTTTAATTTCATTCTATTCTGCCCCTCCCCCCAGTATCTGATGTTCCCCTTTTATCTCCCATGAAAAAAACCCCACTGACCAACACGTAGGTGGAGTTTCCTGTTTACCTGAAATACATTTAAACATTTGTATGTGTATCTCCTTACCATGTTGGTGACGGAGCAGCTGTAAAAGCAGTCATGTCCCTCTTTTAATCTAATGTGATTTTTTCCTTTTTTCTGTACAATCAGAAAGTGTTAGTGATAGACACGTACAACCTCAGAGCAACGGCAGCATTTCACCTGTGTATATATATATATATATATATATAGGGGTATGCATTGACGTCACTTTCCCACTGGACCACGTTCCCTTACTCGCACTGAGTGGCAAAAACAGCTGCAACTAGTGTGTTAGACGAGATAACAGCAGATTATGGGCTTAAATTAAAGGCAGTTGGACTTGACAGTGACCCGTACAGTTACCCCAAGAACCAGTGGTCCATGGACATTAATATTTGGTACATTTACCAAGAACCAGTGGTCCATGGACATTAATATTTGGTACAGTTACCAAGAACCAGTGGTCCATGGACATTAATATTTGGTACAGTTACCCCGAGAACCAGTGGTCCATGGAAATTAATATTTGGTACAGTTACCAAGAACCAGTGGTCCATGGACATTAATATTTGGTACAGTTACCAAGAACCAGTGGTCCATGGACATTAATATTTGGTACAGTTACCCCAAGAACCAGTGGTCCATGGACATTAATATTTGGTACAGTTACCAAGAACCAGTGGTCCATGGACATTAATATGTGGCCACAAATCCAGTTTCCTGATATTTATATGTACTTAATTTCTACGCCGAAATTATGATGTTTAATACTTTGACTGATAAATGGTAAATCTGAGATCTCCAGATCATTGCAAAACACTTGTTCTGAGTCCAGCCATTGACTATCTAAAGAATGATTTTGACACCATTTTAAAATATACTGTAATTCATTAACTAAGAAGTAATATTGGAAGTTAGGTAAGTCTAAGCTTCCACATTCTTTGGGTTCTTGTAATGTCTTCAAACTAATACGTGGTGTTTTATTCTTCCACAGGAATTTTGACACATATGAATCCAATGACTTAAACCAAGAGGGAGGGGGTTTGGATGGTATCATTGAAAAAAAATAGTTTATTTTTGGTAAAACCATCATTTTGATGGTGACAATTCTTCCAATGAGTGAAATGGGAAGAGAGTTCCATCTGGAAAGATCATCTTCTATTTTCTTTAAAAGCTGAACATAATTTAGTTTTATTAACTCTGACAGCCTAGGGGAGATGTTTATGCCTAGATATCTAATGTTCCCTGATTGTAATTTACTAGTGGCTGTATTCCTAAAATTACAGTTAATGCACAAAACTGTGGATTTAGACCAGTGAGCAGACTTACGCAGCGCATGGCTGGGTTGGTGTGCTGACCCAGAGTGGTTGGAATCAGGACTCTTTATATAGTAAGTTCAAAGCACAAAAGGCAAGAATCAACAAGCCAAAGGTGAAAGACTGTGAAAGGGTATTCACAGTCAGATGTGATCTGTGGCCAAATGCCGTCCTCGGTCCATTTGGCATGACTGTCACTAAGTTGTAAATTACCCCATAGGGTGTTCTCGAGATTCAAGTCTTGTGGCCAAATGAGTTGGTATTAACATATCAGTCAGTCAGGAACTTTGTCATATGGCATTCCCGTGGATCAGTCCGTGTTTGAAGCCAGTTCAAAGCTTGTGAGCCCTGCAGGGGGGAGTTTCACGTCACAATGTTGTTGCAGTGTCTCAACAATTCACAATTTTTATTTTTTTTTAATTTATTTTGTGTTGTTGTTGGGTGTCATTTAATTACAGTCAATCTCAACTTTTGAACAGAAAGTCTGTATTTTCCTCCTCCACTGATGGAACAGGTTGAGTTACATTGGAGTACATAATTTTAGTGGTAGTTTGAGTGATACATATTTTGCAAGTGAACCTTACACATGTGATCAGAAGCCAAATAACAGTTAGGAGTCCAAACCCAAGCAAGGCAAATTCAAAAATCAAGTAACCAATGTGTCCTAACTGTTCTTTAAACCAATCAAACAAACTAGTGGTGACAGGGGTATGTAATGTTTTGGCAATATCTTTCAAGTGATCCGTTATTTCTTGGACAGTGGCATTGTGGTCAGGTATAAATGTACAACATTCCGTTTTAATGACAGCACAAGTTCCCCCTTGAGAGGCTAGTAAGTAGTCCAATGTAGCACGGTTTTGTGAGGCCAACATCCTTACAGCAGTCATTTCTGGTTCGCCGAAGCATTGCCTTGTGAAACAGGGTCTTTGGATTTGGTGTGGGCTTCACATTTAACAACAGCAATAGATGAAGGTAGTTGACCTGCTTCTAACAGTTCACCAATCAATTAACCACGTTTAACGGGTGTCCCCAAGGATGTGATAAATCCTCGGTTCGCCCACAATATACATATACTGTCAAGGTTTGACATTCCCCCCGCTTTCAGTTTCTGTTTTGCCCCGCCTGTGTCCCATCTGCCCGGATTGTCTGCACCTGTGTCTCGTCGTGTCTCATTATCCCCTGTGTATATCTGGTCTTGTCATTCCCTTGTTGCCTGTCGGACCGTACTGTTTTGTTCCTCATGTTTCCTGCCATGTTCTTCCTCCTCCAAGTTTTTTGACCCCTTTAGTTTGTTTTGATCCTGCCATGCAGCGCTTTGTTTTTCCCTTTTGTTAAATAAGTCCTATTTTTTGCCCACTCCTGCCTCCCGCCTCCTGCTCTCCTGCATTTGGGTCCACACCTTACCCCAAGACGTGACAGAACGGTCCGACCACAAATGGACCCAGCGGGAGAATGGGTTTCCCTCTGGATTTCCCTCTGGGAAAACAGGAAGTTGCTAGAGGAGAAGTCCCCCATCTGGGGAACACGCCTGGCTCGGGGTGGGCCCCAGAGCATCTAGGCTCTGGAGCGACGGCGTCAGCCCCAGCTAGCCGCTGTTCCGGCGGTGGTCTCTGGCGCGTCCGGTGATGGTCCCGGACACCCCGCAGCCAGAGCCACGGACCTGGGCTCCCCTGCAGCCGGCGCCCCGGACCTGGGGACCCCCGCAGCCGGCGCCCCGGACCCGGGTACCCCCGCAGCCAGCTACCCGGACCCAGGTACCCTCACAGCCAGCGCCCCGTACCCGGGCTCCCCCTCAGCCAGCTCCACGTATCCTAGTTCCCATGTCAAGCCAAGTTCCCATGTCAAGCCAAGTTCCCATGTCAAGCCAAGAGTCCCCGTCACGCCAAGAGTCCCCGTCACGCCTGCCAAGCCCCACGCCAAGCCTGCCAAGACCCACACCAAGACCCCACCAAGGCCCACGCCAAGACCCAGGCCTAGGCCTCGGGGACGTCCCAACGAGCTGTCTCGTCGGTCTCCCCAGTCCCCAGGACGGCCTCCGGAACGTTGGCCGTGTGTTGGCCTGGCCTGTTGACAGGCTCTCATCAGTGTATATAATTCAGCTACTTGAGCAGAGCTGGAGGAGGGCAAGGCGGTGCTTTCAACAATTAAGAATTATCACAAATTGCATAACCTACTTATGGTATTCAATTTTCTCTATAAGCAGAGTTGTCAGTGAAGAAAACAAGATCAGAGTTAGGGAGAGGAGTTTCAGAAAAGTCAGGACGAGCAGGGTTAAGGATTACTTGGACATGCTTTCAGAAAAGGCTTATAGACACTATAGTTGGCTCAGAGACAGGTAGACACATGTTTGTTGGATTTCCATGTGCTTACATGATGGAGTTACCGTAGGCAGGATAAGATTACGTAGGTTGGGATGCTCTATAGGGGTGATTCCTTATCCAATGATTTGGCTCACCACAATAGAAGTAGTTCCCATTGTCTTTGTTTGAGAAGTGTGACGTGTGGCCTTTGTTGTGGTGTGAATGATTAATTGGCCTTTGGTTGGTTCATCTGTCCTTGCGTCCTCCTTTCTGCGCTCAACCTGTGTAGTGAGACACTTGGGCAAGCATTAGTGTTTCATACATTTCAGATTCTTTTTTTTTTGTTCTGTGTTATCCAGCCCTAACCTTTGTTGAAGGCAATTAGCAAATATATATTTTGCATGTAACCTGTAGGAAGTCCATCTATCTGATCTTGTGACAGACTACATTTTTTTTTAGCTGTCAACATTATTTTAGCATAAAGCTCCCTGGGATTATCATCTTTTCCTTGTTTAAGTTTTGTGAGATGAGTACAGTCAACTGTTGTTGTACTACTTCCCTTTGAACTGCTAAGGCATAGGGCATACCCTTTTATACTGGAAAAAGGTCTGAGCTTGCTCTGGTGTGATTTTGGCAACAGCTGTGGGATTACAGGGAATTCTACACGCATCAAGTACTTTGCTTTTCAAATCAGGTGGCAAAGTTAGTTTTAACAGCTGTATCATGTCAGGCATGTGAGGTGTGTATATTGTGCATCTAGCCATTTTTGTTTATTCTTTCTGACATCCTTGGGAAAATCTCTTACTATTGCTTTTAGTTCTCTTCGGCTCCAAGGTTTGTAGATAACATCTTTTCCCATTGTGCTCAGTGGGGCTAATTTTACTGATTGTGTTTTCTTTGATTTCCTACCTGTTTTTATAACCTACCCCTCCTCACTATTCTCTTGGCTATTCTCCTCAGATCTTGGATGTTGTCAAATCCATACCTCATCAGAAGTGTCATCGTCACTAGATTCTTTAATCTGTTTTACCAGATAAAGGTTTTTGATTTTATCATTTAACTGGTTCTCTAATTTCATTTTTGTCTGTGTTGTGTTTTTAAGTTCTTCTAATTGAGCCATTAGCTTTTTATTTTGATCTATAAGCGAAGCTATTTGGGATTTCGCATTATGGCGTCTACTTTCATCCCTCCAAAGTCTGAGGGAGTTGAAGTGCTTTAGTTAATTTAACCATATTTAATACTAACTAAGTAACAAATAAAACTATCGGTACCGTAATTATCGTACATTTACTTAATAGGACCAGTCAACTCTTTCTCTGACTCTCTACTGAAAAAACTTCCCAAAAACTTCCCATTTTTCTTTCTGTAAGATCCCTCCCAAAAAAACCTTCAATTACACTTACTTTTAGCCACAAATCACTTGCTAATTTTTCCGATCATCAGTCTTATTCAGAGCATACAAATCATTCCTGTTTATGTAAGGAGAGCGGGTCAGATCCTTACTAAAATGAAATATATCTCCAAGTATTTGGGAGAGCAAATCATCCCCACCTATTAAAACCAGTTCCTCTACATATATGCCTATTTCCCACACATTTCTCAGTGTTCCAAACACTTCTTATGGACCTCAAGTCCTTCATATGCTATAAGTCCCTCACTGGACTATTACTCTTGGTACTCAGACCAACATGGCACTCTGGCCATTCTCTCTTTAATGTTACCCGAGATATTAAACCTTTTTAGAAGAGCGAGTCAAATTCTAAGGCAGGAGAAGCAAAACATTCTCACAACACAATCAAATTCAAGTGTTATGAAACTGCAAGCATTCCTAAACATTTCTACAATAACCTTTCCCAATAACCCCTGCTCACAACCACACACAGCGAACTTACCTAAAATTTCGGGATCAGGTCAACCATTCTCTGGCACTCCAATTCACAGACTTTCGGCAACAACTCAGCAACAATAATTTGGGATTTTTGTAGGACCCCTTACCGTCTGGAAAAAGGAGTTTCCATCGAAGGTCTATTGTCATCCGGGTCACGGCACCAAATTGTTGAAGAATATTATCAAAACCAGTTCAGAAGTCTGCTGTGGTGGTGTGAGTTTTATTCAGTAAGCCGGCGGTGAGCAGACCTACGCAGAGCGGGTCTGGGTTGGTGTGCTGACCCAGAGTGGTTGGAATCATGACTTTTTATACAGGAAGTTCAAAGTACAAAAGGCAGGAATAAACGAGCCAAGTGAGAGACAAAAAGCAATTTACAGTCAGATGTGATTTGTGGCCAAATGCCGTTATCGGGCATTTGGCATGACTGTCACTAATTTATAAATTACCCCATAGGGTGTTCTCGTGATTCAAGTCTGTGGCCAAATGAGTTGGTATTAACATATCAGTCAGTCAGGAACTTCGTCATATGGCATTCCCGTGGTTCAAGTCTATGTTGAAGCTAGTTCCAAGGTGTTGCCCCTGCAGGGGGTAGGAAGCTGGAGTTTCAGGTCAGCCACGGTGTCACAATGCCTCATCAGATGACAGCGACAAGAACATTGGTTCAAACTTGATGGATTTACTCTTTTTTGCATTAAATGAATGTAAAATGTGATCTCTTTATCTGAGATATAATATCTCAGATATAATCTCCATCAGTAACAAACAAACACAACATTCTTAATTTGATAACTATACATTCTCATGTCTTAATTGAACATACCCTTTACTCGTTCAAAGTGTTGGAGGAAAGAATATTATGGATCATTCCTCATTCCTCTTGATTATACTGTTTCAAGAAGAGGGTCTCTGTTGGGTGAAGGTCAGGACTCTGGCTGGGCCACTCCAGAAGTTGGATTTCTTTTTCTGGATCCATTCTGCGGTTCATTTACTTTCATGTTTTCATTTTCCTGCTGCCTCATTCAACTTCAATACTTCAATATTGCAATAATGTGTTGATGTCAATGAGTTGTGTACGTTTTGCTCCACATGGAATGCAGAGTGTTTTTGTTCCTCATGGGTTCTTCTTGACCTCATTGAGGATTCTGTGTTGTGTCTGGAGCCATTTTCGTTGGACATCCACTTCCAGGAAGAGTAGCTAAAGTACTAAACTGTCTCCATTTCTAGACAGGGTTAGAGTTATCATCCAATGGTGGGATGATGGATGATACATTCTCTCTCTTTGATGACTTTGTATCCATTTCCAAACTACTTCTCATACTACTACATACCAGACTAAACCACTCTTGATGCTATGTCTATGAGATCTTGTGGGGCATGCTTCACATCAGCAGATGCTTCTTATAACCAGGAAAATACAAATGTTTAAGCATCTTTACCAATCAAAGTAGTTTTAAACCAAAACTCCAAACTTGTTTCATGAACTCCAGTTGTGTAAACTCCTGACTCTATTTAGTTTTTGTTGACATAATTAGTCTCTTAGGTTCGCCTACTTTTCTTCCAGCACTGTCAATGTGTAATGTGTTTGTTCATTACAGACATACATAATTATTACTGATTGTGCCCTATCAGAATATTAACCATATGGTGCTTGTAATCACGTCTTAGATCAGAACATATTTAATGACAAATTAATTCAGAAAATCAGTTAATTCCAGAGTGTTCCTGTCTTTTTCATTACTACTGTAAATTATTGGCAGATTTGGGCGTAGAAAATCAGTAGTATTTGTAGTAACAGTAGTATTTATACCAGAAACATACAGCATGTGTGTTGATGAGCTTTAAAAGTGATCAAGACACATTTTGCCAGTTTCCAGTTTTCAAGCCAAACTAGCTAATGTGACATAACTCCAGTGCCCCAGAGGCATGGGATTTCTTTCTAGGTTTCTCTTGGAAAGGTTTTTCTTTAGCCCTTACAAGACGCCAAGGCTCAGGTCAGAATGACCCAAGCTGGAGCGAAGGCTCTCAGGTCCATTAGAGGGCTGGCCATTCCACTGGCAACTTGCAAGGGTTAAGAAAGTGGGAACTTGAGGTAAAGTAGATCCAGGTATTTCAGGTATTGTTAGTTTGTTAACCCTTGTACTGTCTTTGGGTCAAAATGACCTAATTCTCCTGTTCCTTCTTTCCTCCTGCTCTCTCCTTCCTTCCCCCTTCCTCTTTCCCCCCTTCCTTCTTTCTTTCCTCCCTTCTTTCCTTCCTTCCTTCCTTCCTTCCTTCTTTTCTCCCTTCCTTTTTTCCTCCCTTCCTTCCTTCTTTCCTCCCTTCTTTCCTCCCTTCCTTCATTCCTTCTTTCCTTCCTTCCTTCATTCCTTCTTTTCTCCCTTCCTTCATTCCTCCCTTCCTTCCTTCTTTCCTCCCTTCTTTTCTCCCTTCCTTCCTTGTTTTCTCCCTTTCTTCCTTCTTTCCTTCCTTCCTTCTTTTCTTCCTGCCTTCTTTCCTCCCTTCTTCCCTTCCTTCCTCCTTTTCTCCCTTCCTTCCTTCTTTTCTCCCTTCCTTCTTTTCTTCCTTCTTCCTCCCTTCCTTCCTTCTTTTCTCCCTTCCTTCCTTCTTTTCTCCCTTTCTTCCTTCTTTCCTTCCTTCCTTCTTTTCTTCCTGCCTTCTTTTCTACCTTCTTCCCTTCCTCCTTCCTTCCTTCCTTCCTTCCTTCCTTCCTTCCTTCCTTCCTTCCTTCCTTCCTTCCTTCCTTCCTTCCTTCCTTCCTTCCTTCCTTCCTTCCTTCCTTCCTTCCTGCCTTCCTTCCTTCCTTCCTTCCTTCCTTCCTGCCTTCTTTCCTGCCTTCTTCCCTTCCTCCTTCCTTCTTTTCCCCCTTCTCATCTCCCTTCCTTCCTTCCTTCTTTCCCCCTTCTTCCTTTCATCCTTCATTCTTGTATCCCTTCCTTCCTTCTTTTCTTCCTTCCTTCCTTCCTTCCTTCCTTCCTTCCTTCCTTCCTTCCTTCCTTCCTTCCTTCCTTCCTTCCTTCCTTCCTTCCTTCCTTCCTTCCTCCCTCCCTCCCTTCCTCCTTCCTTGACCAAAGACAGTACAAGGGTTAAGAAAGTGGAACTTGCTATGTGCAGCAACATGAGCTAAAGCAGATCCAGGTTTTCCTTTAGCCCTTGCAAGGCGCTAAAGGCTCTGGTCAAAATGACCCTTGCTGGAGCAAATCCTAAAAAACCAAGCTTGTGTTCTCGTGTCCTCTCCCCACCAGGACAAGCAGCAGACCCCCAGTAAGAGGGCCTGGGAGGGCATTCGTAAGACCCAGTCCCCCCCGTCCTGGGTGAGGAAGGACCTGGACACGGTGGCCGCCTCCCCCCTGGAGCTGCAGACGGTGGAGTGGGAGAAGACCAGCGCCACCATTCCTCTGGTGGGCCAGGAGATCATGGACCTGCAGACGGAGGTGTGATCCTGGCTCAGGCCTCAACCCCACAACTGCCCTTTTTTCCAGCGCAAAAGAACAAACGATGTACCCACACACACTGTCCTGCTCTGGTGGAGTCCTCTGCCGTTTTCTACGAAAACAAGGGCAAAGGATTGGCGAGGACAGTCACCAGATCAGAAAAATCACCAATTAAAGAGAGAGCAGGAACATGGCATCTCTTTCTATGTTGTTTCATTTGATGTTTTGATGTCATTGAAGTACTGGTCATCTTCTTGTATTTGGTCGTCAGACTCTTATGGGAGACAGATTTCCAAAGTAGCAGATAAAGCTACCACGTGCGCATCATACAGACATGTAATAAACAGCATAGCAAGATAATCATGCAATGCTTTGCCCTGTATTCAATGGTTCCAATGTAATAATCATGATTATTTCTGTCTTTTTCCCCCCTATTGAGAGTATTGTTGTGTCTCTGATCTGCTCGCTCCTGATGTTTCCTTATGAACACTGATGTATGCAGCTCAAGACGCCTATGAATTTCTTATTTTTGCAGCATCAGTGTCGGTGAGAAAAATGAACGGTGTTCCCCTCTGCAGCGAACCCTGCTAGGCCAGTAAAGCAGAGGTTCAAGGGTCAATAAAAACATCACACCAAAATATCAAAACATGCCTTGTCATGGCGGGACACCACAGTGGTGTGTGCGTCCGTCCCTCATTCATGCCGAAAAAGGGACGACATGGACGTCATACATCCAGAAGAAGTTCAGCAAACATGTGCCGTTTGGGTCAGTTCCTCAACGAACAAGCAGATGTAACGCAGAAAATGTTTCATGATTGAAAGATGCTAAGTAAAAAGGAAAAAGGTATGTGCGCGTGTGGATGTGTGTGCGCTGAGTAATGCAAGAGAAGTAAATGGCTTAATCCAGGGGTCGGCAACCCGCGGCTCAAGAGCCGCTTGTGGCTCTTTAGCGCTGGCCTAGTGGCTCCTGGAGCTTTTTCAAAAATGTTTGACCTTTTTTCCCTTTTTTTCCTTTTTTTCTTTCCTTTTTTTCCTTTTTCTCTTTTTTTCCTTTTATTCTTCTTTTTTCCTTTTTTCTTTTCTTTCCTTTTTTTTCTTTTTTTCTTCCTTTTTCCTTTCCTTTTTAATCTCGACATTTCAACTTTTTTCTCGAAAATTTGGACTTTTTTCTCAATATTTCGACTTTTTTCTCGAAATTTTGACTTTTTTCTCGACATTTCAACTTTTTCTAGAGATTGTACTTCAACATTAATCTCAACATTTCAACTTTTTTCTCTGAATTTCGACTTTTCTCTGGACATTTTGACTTTTTTCTCGACATTTCGACTTTTTTCTCAAGATTGTACTTCAACATTAATCTTGACATTTCAACTTTTTTTATCGAAATTTTGACTTTTTTCTCGACATTTCGACTTTTTTCTCAAAGTGAATAATAATTCCCCCAGTTCTAACTAATATAGAAACATGCAGCATGTGTTGTCTTCATTCTAAGGCTGATACATTCTAAGACTTTTCATTTTTTGCGGCTCCAGACATATTTGTTTTTTGTGTTTTTGGTCCAATATGGCTCTTTCAACATTTTGGGTTGCCGACCCCTGGCTTAATCTATAGATATATATGATATGTTGGTTAAAGATGAGGATACATAGACGGCAGAATCAGTGAGGGGTGGGGGGTTGCACACAGGGAAAGCACAAGGCTCTTTTGGAGTCCTGATGTACAGCATTGTAATTACTTCAACAGAGTTCTACAGAATTGATTTTAGCCTATGAATATCTTTCTTACTGTGCTTGAGGATAGTCATCATTATTATAAATATGACCATGATTATTCTGATACCGCTCCCCCCCATCGCCTCCCCGTGTCCTTTCAGGGTATGGGGCTATTTGAGTGTTCTGTATCGCAACGTAATAGTGTGTGTTTTGATATCACCAGTCACTCCCTCAGATCTTTGTTGGTCAGAAGCTCCGGCCGCCGACCCCCGAGCTCCAATCTCCTCCCATCACTGATTTGTGCCCCACCAAACCCTCCCACTCCCCCTCACTCCCGTTTTTATGTTGCTGGGGTCGCCTCTTCTCTTTGTTAATGTACAGTTTTCAGAGCACAAAATGAATGTGTCTTATTTCTAATAAAATCGTATCTACAGAATAAAACACTTGTCCACCTGCTCTCATTCAGAACAATTCTGTAACAAAGGTCATCCTTACATGGAATAACGTATGGAGAACAATAAGCTCAAGTTCAATTTAGTGGCACCACAGACTAGAACGAAACATTAAAGCAGTACTATGTAACTTTTCCAGCTTAATCTAATATTCCATCATCATCATTGTGATGGAACATCAACTTCCAACAGGTTTAATGAACCTCTGTCATGGTCTGAGGGGTCTGTATCTCCTTCACTGGCACTATGTAACTTTGAGGAGCATGGTAGGAACCCTTCCACACTAAAAAACTACACATTTTTACGGCTTTGACTGCTTTACGGCATACGTCACTTCCCCCTCCTTCCCCATTCGTAGTGGATACAAAGCTGGGCGGGGCGTGGAGATCAGAGCTCAGCAGAAGCTGGTGTCATGGCCCAAGCAGCGGAAAAACAGAGAAAATAAAAGTTTTATCGGAGGAGGTGAAAAAAGAAAGTGGGAGAGTAACAAGCTAAATGCCCGGACAAGAATAAACATTGTCCCGGCGTTCACTCGCTGGCGTGAGCTGAAAGACGAGGAGGGATGTCCGACAAGAGAGACACAATTGTTATGATACAAATGTAAATGTAGAGTTCTATGTTCAATAAGAATCAAACTAGAATGTTTTCACATACAGGGGATTCGGCTTGGGTTCTAGTATTTTTCCTGAGAACTATAAAATTGTGCAGGGCTGATCTGCAAAATATAAGGAATGGGCATTCAGTTATTCACAGGTTATAAAGTATTTTTCTATTTTGTCAGTAAGTATGTTGGACTACTAATTTATGACAAAGTCCCTCTAAAAACGTTTGTAGTTTGGGGATCATTATCTGCTGAAACAGGACGGGGGGGCGGGGGTGACTTCACTAATAAAACCAAGTTGAACTTAGTGATTTTCAACATCGTCATATTATATTGTTTAGCCAAAAATAGATGCATTACCTCTTCACTATCCATCCTGCAAACGACCGCTGAAAACAGAAAAGTAGTTTTGAAAGTCCGTCCCGTCTTATTTCATTCACTATCAAAACAAATGCAGCGACGGGGACAGGAGTTTTCCGGCAGTACACGCTGGTGCATCATGGGAAATGTAGTTCTTTCTGGTAAAGCACTACCGCTTTTGTCCAAAGGAGCCGCCAAACTCAACAAAAGCTGAAAGTTACATTGTGCTGCTTTAAGTCACGTGATTCACTTGTTTATTTGCTTTTGGAGCCTCTTTTTCCTTGTACTGCGGCAACCACGTTGCTTGGGAAGGCACCGGGAGCACGGAGACGTTTACAGCAGCATATATCATTCCACAAGTTCACTCAATGGTGAAATGAAAAAGTACTGTTGTGTTCGACTGATGCAGGATTTCTACAAACGGCTGTTGGTTTTGCTAGCACGACGATTACCAACCCAGTCTCACACAAAAACGTACCCTGCCTACGTTGGTCCAAAGTGCAAAAACGTAGAGGGGCTACAATATTAGCCCTTGAAACGTATAACTGTTACGTTTTTTTAGCCCTTAAAACGTATAACTGTTACATTTTTCTGCCGATTCGTTTTGCGCCCAAGTCACGTGACTTTTAAGATTCTGGCCGTGATACCAACAAACACGGTGGACATTTTTCCATTTTTGAGTGAAGAAAATCAATATTTTGAGTTAGTTTCTGCATAGAAATGCGTTTTGATTACATTTCTAGCAATACATATTTCACTTTCATAATATTCACTCAGTAAATGTATATAATCTCTTGCTTGCTCGTGGTTGCAAGGTTTTTTCAGATCTCGTCAGAATAATGTAAATCTGGAACGTTTTAAAAACGTGAAATGGTTACATTTTTGGTTGCTGTACACGCTGTGAAGAAAATCAATATTTTGAGTTAGTTTCTGCATAGAAATGCATTTTGATTACATTTCTAGCAATACATATTTCACTTTCATAATATTCACTCAGTAAATGTATATAATCTCTTGCTTGCTCGTGGTTGCAAGGTTTTTTCAGATCTCGTCAGAATAATGTAAATCTGGAACGTTTTAAAAACGTGAAATGGTTACATTTTTGGTTGCTGTACACGCTGTGAAGAAAATCAATATTTTGAGTTAGTTTCTGCATAGAAATGCGTTTTGATTACATTTCTAGCAATACATATTTCACTTTCATAATATTCACTCAGTAAATGTATATAATCTCTTGCTTGCTCGTGGTTGCAAGGTTTTTTCAGATCTCGTCAGAATAATGTAAAGCTGGAACGTTTTAATAACGTGAAATGGTTACATTTTTGGTTGCTGTACACGCTGTGAAGAAAATCAATATTTTGAGTTAGTTTCTGCATAGAAATGCGTTTTGATTACATTTCTAGCAATACATATTTCACTTTCATAATATTCACTCAGTAAATGTATATAATCTCTTGCTTGCTCGTGGTTGCAAGTTTTTTTCAGATCTCGTCAGAATAATGTAAATCTGGAACGTTTTAAAAACGTGAAATGGTTACATTTTTGGTTGCTGTACACGCTGTGAAGAAAATCAATATTTTGAGTTAGTTTCTGCATAGAAATGCATTTTGATTACATTTCTAGCAATACATATTTCACTTTCATAATATTCACTCAATAAATGTACATAATCTCTTGCTTGCTCTGGTTGCAAGGTTTTTCAGATCTCGTCAGAATACCCTGGCTACGTTGGTCCAAATGCAAAAACGTAGAGGGGTTACAATATTAGCCCTTGAAATGTATAACTGTTACATTTTTCTAGCCCTTGAAATGTATAACTGTTACATTTTTCTGCCTATTCGTTTTGCGTCCAAGTCACGTGACTTTTAAGATTCTGGCCGTGATACCAACAAACATGGTGGACATTTTTCATTTTTGAGTGAAAAAAATCTATATTTTGAGTTAACAAACACGGTGGACATTTTTCAGTTTTGAGTGAAAAAAATCTATATTTTGAGTTAGTTTCTGCATAGAAATGCGATTTGATTACATTTATAGCAATATATAAATGTAGATAATCTCTTGCTTGCTCAGGTTGCAAGGTTTTTTCAGATCTCGTCAGAATAATGTAAAACTGGAACTTTTTAATTACGTGAAATCGTTACGTTTTTGGTTGCTGGACAGTGCTGTGAAAAAAAATCAATATCTTGAGTTAGTTTCTGCATAGAAATGCGTTTTGATTACATTTCTAGCAATACATTTTTCAATTTCATAATATTCACTCAATAAATGTACATAATCTCTTGCTTGCTCTGGTTGCAAGGTTTTTTCAGATTTCGTCAGAATACCCTGGCTACGGTGGTCCAAAGTGCAAAAACGTAGAGGGGTTACAATATTCAACCCAGTCTCACAGGAAAACGTGGTACAGGCTACGTTGGTCCACATTGCAAAACGTGGCCAATGTTACGATTTGCCCTCCTAAAACGTGAGATGTGAAACCGTTCCGTGGCTCATTCATTTTAATAGGTTTCGTTAGGTTTCGTTTCTGTCACGTGACTTTTAAGTTTTCGGCTGTGGAGGAAAAATAAAATTGCTGCCATTTCTTTGATTCTCGGTCTAAATTGCAATATTTTAAGATAGTTTCGCCATGAAAAGCAGATTTTATCATATTCATAGCAAGAAATATATTTTGGTTATTTTACCCTCATTTAATGGATCTTATTGACGGAAATGTATGAACCATGTGCTTGTTTTACTTCCTTTGAGTAATAAAACCACCAATTCTCTTGCATGGCCCCGTTATTAAAATATATGTCAGGCCCAGTGCTTAATTTCTAAAGTGGGAGGTCCCGGAGCGCAGACGATGAGTGGCTCCGGTGCGAGAGAAAAAAAAAACACACACACACACACACACACACACTGTTGAACTGTCCGTTTTGACGTTAACGGCGATTTTCACAATGATATCTGCAACATTTCTTAAGGCAGAAACACCACTGTATCATTGTTAATTACACAACATTAGTGGGTTAATTTCCTGCACACCAATTTTCATGTTTTTCCCTTCGATTGTGAGAAAAAAAAGAGTTGTTTCACGCTGAGAGCATCATGCCAGCCGATCAGAATCCTGGAAAAAACATCAACAAATGACACGTGTAACTTCCAGGCTGATTTATGGTTCCGCGTTACACCAACGCAGAGCCTACGGCGGAAGTGATACTAGTAGCTGATTGGCCGATATGTGATCATCATCATCATCATCATCATCATCATCATCATCATCATCATCATCATCATCATCATCACCATCATCACCACCATCATCATCATCATCATCATCATCCTCGCTACCACCATCATCATCATCACCATCACTATCATCATCATCATCATCATCAGTCAAGTCAAATTGCACGTGCGAGGTCCCGTTCATCGCTGCTTGCAGCTTTAATTTATATATAACTATTTTAACATTTCTAAACACAAAAACACGAAAGTGTCCTTGATAATTCAATAATACAATAGGTTCATGTTAAGGACATCCGTTTTAATTAGTTCTCCTTCGATTATGAGATGTTATTAATGCTCAGTAGACACAGGAGGTTTGTTATGTATTGTTATGAGGCCTATTTCGTGTCTATTTTTGAACAGTTCACTAATGCTTTGAGCTAGGAAGCTGAAATTCTAGACTCTGTATCAAGAGGTGACTTTCATCCACTGTGCGGATTTTCAGATCTGTGTGACCTTCGGAAGTGTCAAAGGTCACCCCGTCTGTTGCTTTTCGGCCTGCTAAGACTATTTCGTGTCTTTTTTTGCATAGTTCACTAACGCTTTGAGCTAGGAAGCTGAAATTCTAGACTCTGTATCAGGAGGTGACTTTCATCCACTGTGTGGATTTTCAGATCTCTGTGACCTTCGGAAGTGTCAAAGGTCACCGCGTCTGTTGCTTTTCGGCCTGCTAAGACTATTTTGTGTCTTTTTTTGCATAGTTCACTAACGCTTTGAGCTAGGAAGCTGAAATTCTAGACTCTGTATCAGGAGGTGACTCTCATCCACTGTGCCGAGGTCCAGACCCGTGCGACCTTCGGAAGTGCCAAAGGTCACCGTGTGTGGTGCCTTTTTCGTGCCTTTTTTGTGTGTTTTTTGAATAATTCACTAACGCTTTGAGCTGGGAGGCTGATTTTTGACTATGTTGCAATGCAGAAGGCCCTTTGCTAGGATCTTTTGGTCTTGTGGCAGAGCTAGTTGGCATTGCAGAAGGTTTACAGAGTTGAGACTTGGTAAGCCCAATTTAAGCCCCATATGGAGCCCACAGGTCAAGTTTTACTTGGTTTGGTCAAATATTGTGGCAACGGTGTCCGTTCGAATGTTGGAAAAGGTGACGTTTCAAAGCCCCGCCCATCGAAAAGTACAGGTCTGATCTGCACCAAACTAACGTCTGTCTGATCAGGGGATGCCCCCGAACAACATATAAAAAATTCAGACTCCTAGCTAAAGGCGTTAGTGAACTATGCAAAAAAAGACACAAAATAGGCCCTGTTCCATTAGTCAGGAGGCTCTCAGAGCTAGCGGTTTCTACACCCTCCTAACCAGCCAGAACGTTTTAGAGGAAACACTGTTGCAGAAGTCATAGAAATCTGAATTTTTTATATGTTGTTCGGGGGCATCCCCTGATCAGACAGACGTTAGTTTGGTGCAGATCAGACCTGTACTTTTCGATGGGCGGGGCTTTGAAACGTCACCTTTTCCAACATTCGAACGGACACCGTTGCCACAATATTTGACCAAACCAAGTAAAACTTAACCTGTGGCCTCCATATGGGGCTTAAATTGGGCTTACCAAGTCTCAACTCTGTAAACCCTCTGCAATGCCAACTAGCTCTGTGGAAGTCGTACAGCCACAAGACCAAAAGATCCTAGCAAAGGGCCTTCTGCATTGCAACATAGTCAAAAATCAGCCTCCCAGCTCAAAGCGTTAGTGAATTATTCAAAAAACACAAAAAAGGCACGAAAAAGGCACCACACACGGTGACCTTTGGCACTTCCGAAGGTCGCACGGGTCTGGACCTCGGCACAGTGGATGAGATTCACCTCCTGATACAGAGTCTAGAATTTCAGCTTCCTAGCTCAAAGCGTTAGTGAACTATGCAAAAAAAGACACAAAATAGTCTTAGCAGGCCGAAAAGCAACAGACGGGGTGACCTTTGACACTTCCGAAGGTCGCACAGATCTGAAAATCCGCACAGTGGATGAAAGTCACCTCTTGATACAGAGTCTAGAATTTCAGCTTCCTAGCTCAAAGCATTAGTGAACTGTTCAAAAATAGACACGAAATAGGCCTCATAACAATACATAACAAACCTCCTGTGTCTACTGAGCATTAATAACATCTCATAATCGAAGGAGAACTAATTAAAACGGATGTCCTTAACATGAACCTATTGTATTATTGAATTATCAAGGAGACTTTCGTGTTTTTGTGTTTAGAAATGTTAAAATAGTTATATATAAATTAAAGCTGCAAGCAGCGATGAACGGGACCTCGCACGTGCAATTTGACTTGACTGATGATGATGATGATGATGATGATGGTGATGGTGATGATGATGATGGTGGTAGCGATGATGATGATGATGGTGATGATGATGAGGATGATGGTGGTGATGATGATGATGATGATGATGATGATGATGATGATGATGATCACATATCGGCCAATCAGCTACTAGTATCACTTCCGCCGTAGGCTCTGCGTTGGTGTAACGCGGAACCATAAATCAGCCTGGAAGTTACACGTGTCATTTGTTGATGTTTTTTCCAGGATTCTGATTGGCTGGCATGATGCTCTCAGCGTGAAACAACTCTTTTTTTTCTCACAATCGAAGGGAAAAACATGAAAATTGGTGTGCAGGAAATTAACCCACTAATGTTGTGTAATTAACAATGATACAGTGGTGTTTCTGCCTTAAGAAATGTTGCAGATATCATTGTGAAAATCGCCGTTAACGTCAAAACGGACAGTTCAACAGTGTGTGTGTGTGTGTGTGTGTGTGTGTGTGTGTGTGTGTGTTTTTTTTCTCTCGCACCGGAGCCACTCATCGTCTGCGCTCCGGGACCTCCCACTTTAGAAATTAAGCACTGGGCCTGGCATATATTTTAATAACGGGGCCATGCAAGAGAATTGGTGGTTTTATTACTCAAAGGAAGTAAAACAAGCACATGGTTCATACATTTCCGTCAATAAGATCCATTAAATGAGGGTAAAATAACCAAAATATATTTCTTGCTATGAATATGATAAAATCTGCTTTTCATGGCGAAACTATCTTAAAATATTGCAATTTAGACCGAGAATCAAAGAAATGGCAGCAATTTTATTTTTCCTCCACAGCCGAAAACTTGAAAGTCACGTGACAGAAACGAAACCTAACGAAACCTATTAAAATGAATGAGCGACGGAACGCGTTCACATCTCACGTTTTAGGAGGGCAAATCGTAACATTGGCCACGTTTTGCAATGTGGACCAACGTAGCCTGTACCACGTTTTCCTGTGAGACTGGGTTGAATATTGTAACCCCTCTACGTTTTTGCACTTTGGACCACCGTAGCCAGGGTATTCTGACGAAATCTGAAAAAACCTTGCAACCAGAGCAAGCAAGAGATTATGTACATTTATTGAGTGAATATTATGAAATTGAAAAATGTATTGCTAGAAATGTAATCAAAACGCATTTCTATGCGGAAACTAACTCAAAATATGGATTTTTTTCACTCAAAAATGAAAAAATGTCCACCGTGTTTGTTGGTATCACAGCCAGAATCTTAAAAGTCACATGACTTGGACGCAAAACGAATAGACAGAAAAATGTAACAGTTATACATTTCAAGCGCTAGAAAAATGTAACAGTTATACATTTCAAGGGCTAATATTGTAACCCCTCTACGTTTTTGCACTTTAGACCAACGTAGCCAGGGTACGTTTTTATATGAGACGGAAAACCAATAGGCAGAAAAATGTAACAGTTATACATTTCAAGGGCTAGAAAAATGTAACAGTTATACATTTCAAGGGCTAATATTGTAACCCCTCTACGTTTTTGCACTTTAGACCAACGTAGCCAGGGTATTCTGACGAGATCTGAAAAAACCTTGCAACCAGAGCAAGCAAGAGATTATGTACATTTATTGAGTGAATATTATAAAATTGAAATATGTATTGCTAGAAATGTAATCAAAACGCATTTCTATACAGAAACTAACTCAAAATATAGATTTTTTTCACTCAAAAATGAAAAATGTCCACCGTGTTTGTTAACTCAAAATATAGATTTTTTTCACTCAAAAATGAAAAATGTCCACCATGTTTGTTGGTATCACGGCCAGAATCTTAAAAGTCACATGACTTGGACGCAAAACGAATAGTCAGAAAAATGTAACAGTTATACATTTCAAGCACTAGAAAAATGTAACAGTTATACATTTCAAGGGCTAATATTGTAACCCCTGTACGTTTTTGCACTTTAGACCAACGTAGCCAGGGTACGTTTTTATATGAGACGGAAAACCAATAGGCAGAAAAATGTAACAGTTATACATTTCAAGCGCTAGAAAAATGTAACAGTTATACATTTCAAGGGCTAATATTGTAACCCCTCTACGTTTTTGCACTTTGGACCAACGTAGCCAGGGTACGTTTTTATATGAGACGGAAAACCAATAGGCAGAAAAATGTAACAGTTATACATTTCAAGGGCTAGAAAAATGTAACAGTTATACATTTCAAGGGCTAATATTGTAACCCCTCTACGTTTTTGCACTTTGGACCAACGTAGCCAGGGTACGTTTTTATATGAGACGGAAAACCAATAGGCAGAAAAATGTAACAGTTATACATTTCAAGGGCTAGAAAAATGTAACAGTTATACATTTCAAGGGCTAATATTGTAACCCCTCTACGTTTTTGCACTTTGGACCAACGTAGCCAGGGTATTCTGACGAGATCTGAAAAAACCTTGCAACCAGAGCAAGCAAGAGATTATGTACATTTATTGAGTGAATATTATGAAATTGAAATATGTATTGCTAGAAATGTAATCAAAACGCATTTCTATGCAGAAACTAACTCAAAATATTGATTTTTTTTCACAGCACTGTCCAGCAACCAAAAATTTAACCATTTCACGTTATTAAAACGTTCCAGTTTTCCATTATTCTGACGAGATCTAAAAAAACCTTGCAACAACGAGCAAGCAAGAGATTATATACATTTACTGAGTGAATATTATGAAAGTGAAATATGTATTGCTATAAATGTAATCAAAACGCATTTCTATGCAGAAACTAACTCAAAATATTGATTTTCTTCACAGCTGTCCAGTAACCAAAAATGTAACCATTTCACGTTATTAAAACTATCCAGTTTTACATTATTCTGACGAGATCTGAAAAAACCTTGCAACCACGAGCAAGCAAGAGATTATATACATTTACTGGGTGAATATTATGAAAGTGAAATATGTATTGCTAGAAATGTAATCAAAACGCATTTCTATGCAGAAACTAACTCAAAATATTGATTTTCTTCACAGCGTGTCCAGCAACCAAAAATGTAACCATTTCACGTTATTAAAACGTTCCAGCTTTACATTATTCTGACGAGATCTGAAAAAACCTTGCAACCACGAGCAAGCAAGATATTATATACATTTACTGAGTGAATATTGTGAAAGTGAAATATGTATTGCTAGAAATGTAATCAAAACGCATTTCCATGCAGAAACTAACTCAAAATATTGATTTTCTTCACAGCGTGTCCAGCAACAAAGAATGTAACCATTTCACGTTATTAAAACGTTCCAATTTTACATTATTCTGACGAGATCTGTAAAAACCTTGCAACCACGAGCAAGCAAGAGATTATATACATTTACTGAGTGAATATTGTGAAAATGAAATATGTATTGCTAGAAATGTAATCAAAACGCATTTCCATGCAGAAACTAACTCAAAATATTGATTTTCTTCACAGCTGTCCAGCAACCAAAAATGTAACCATTTCACGTTATTAAAACGTTCCAGCTTTACATTATTCTGACGAGATCTGTAAAAACCTTGCAACCACGAGCAAGCAAGAGATTATATACATTTACTGAGTGAATATTATGAAAGTGAAATATGTATTGCTAGAAATGTAATCAAAACGCATTTCTATGCAGAAACTAACTCAAAATATTGATTTTCTTCACAGCGTGTCCAGCAACCAAAAATGTAACCATTTCACGTTATTAAAACGTTCCAGCTTTACATTATTCTGACGAGATCTGAAAAAACCTTGCAACCACGAGCAAGCAAAGGATTATATACATTTACTGAGTGAATATTATGAAAGTGAAATATGTATTGCTAGAAATGTAATCAAAACGCATTTCTATGCAGACACTAACTCAAAATATAGATTTTTTTCACTCAAAAATGAAAAATGTCCACCGTGTTTGTTGGTATCACGGCCAGAATCTTAAAAGTCACGTGACTTGGGCGCAAAACGAATCGGCAGAAAAATGTAACAGTTATACATTTCGAGGGCTAAAAAAACGTAACAGTTATACATTTCAAGGGCTAATATTGTAACCCCTCTACGTTTTTGCACTGTGGACCAACGTAGCCAGGGTACGTTTTTGTGTGAGACTGGGTTACGATTACAGGTGAGCCCACTGTCAATTAGTGGTATTAGAAATAAATGTAATGTTTTATATAAACTCTCCTGGCGTGGCAGAGCTGTCATGGATGTGAAATCAAGCGATTGAGACCAAAACCGTGTTTTGAAGCAGTCTGTAAATATTCCTGCTCTAAAGTTGGACATTTTAACCCTTGTGCTGTCTTCAGGTCAAGGAAGGAAGGGAGGAAAGAGGAAGGGAGTAAAGAAGGAAGGAAGGGAGAAGAAGGAAGGAAAGGAAGAAGAAAGAAAGAAAGAAAGAAAGAAAGAAAGAAAGAAAGAAAGAAAGAAAGAAAGAAAGAAGGGAGAAAAGAAGGAAGGAGAGAGCAGGAGGAAAGAAGGAAGGAAGGAAGGGCAGAAGGGAGAAAAGAGGACGGAAAGAAGGAAGGAGAGAGCAGGAGGAAGGAAGGAAGGAAGGAAGGAAGGAAGGAAGGAAGGAAAGAGGAAGGGAGTAAAGAAGTAAGGGAGAAGGAAGGAGAGAGCAGGAGGAAAGAAGGAACAGGAGAATGAGGTCATTTTGACCCAAAGACAGTACAAGGGTTAAACATGGAGGTCGGTGGAGATTGAATGGCTTCTGGAATCTCTACCAGCTTATCGGGGAACTGCAACCTTTGGTAATACCGGCCTGGAAGTTAGATGTCACACTCTCTCCTCACAGGAACAAGAACTGCTAAAACAAAGATGATCCATTGTGCTGTTTTTAAGCTGCAACTTGGAGTGATTGACGGTTTACGTAAACTGAGTCGTCGAGATGACTGAGGCGTTTTCCGTGCATGCAAGCAGAATGTAGCAAAATGCCTGTTCAGATATTCCCTCCACTATTTAGTGCAACAATACCAACCACAGGTTTATTGTTGTTGTTGTTGCCTAAGTGACAGTCCTGGGCATTGCCATCCTCTACCAACCCCGGGAGGGCCCTACACTGAGCTCAGGTCTCCTCCTTAACCTGAGGAGTGAGCAGCCGCATCTTTTCACCAGACAGGGTGGGGTTTCTCCGGCCGAACGTAGCGCGTGGAAGGATCACGTTATTCCGGCTGGATCCTCCTCTGGCGCCCCAGCTGGCCAGAGGGGGCAGTAGAGCCCACTGTTGCATGTTTTTGTGAGGGTAGCTCACATTAGCTACCCAAGGGAACACGGGGAGAACATGCAAACTCCACACAGAAAGACCTTTCTCCAACCCCACCCAGGGTGTGGGTGCTGAAGTCATGGGGGAACTAACACACACTTCGGCGCCCACAGCGTCCCCCGGCGGGAATCGAACCCAGGACCTTCTTGCTGTGAGACGGCTGCACTACCAGCTGCGCCACCGTGCCCCCCAAAATGTGTTTACAATAAACACAAATAAAATGTTTAATTTCAATAATTCAACTAGAATATGGTGTAAAAGTTAATTTATTTCAATAATTCAACTTAAAAGGTGAAACTAATATATTACCTAGTCTTATTACATGCAAAGCAAGATATGTTAAACTTTTATTTGTTATAATTTTGATGATGGAATTGTTTATTGATTTCATAAAATATTCTGTATTTATTTTTTTATTCAGGGATTTGTGAAACTGTGAGCCATAATCACCAAAATCATAACAAATAATTTTCTCAAATAAAAGACAATTCCGTATTTTACAGGATGGGTGGCAACCCTAGTCCTTACCTTGGCGGAGGGGTCACTCCAATGGCGCTTCCTATTCTGCACAGGTTTGGCCTTTTTTCTTTTTAATCAGATGCCCTTCCTGATTGCAACCCTGCAAACACAGGGAGAAGCATAATCCCGTATTGAAGTGGAAGCTTTTGATTGGGAGGCAACCACACCAGCGATCGACCGGGCTGGCAGAGAATGAACAGATAAAAGTTAAAAGTACTGCTTCTTTTTTTCAATCCATTTATCTTTGGTTTCTGTTGCATTTTACGGTTGCTACAAGTTTAATGTCCCAAAATGCTGCAAAAACACCAACAAGACAATATATTGCAGAACATTAAATGAAAAATAAACAGTAAAAACTGTCACAGTGCGGTTGGAGTAGGACCCAGATGCAGTTCCCAAAAAAGTCCAGGCCAACGCAAAGTCAGAGCTCAGGGAGCCTGGACACTAGGGGGGACAGACCGGCGAGACAGTTGTGAGGGACACTCTCGGGACTGGGCAGACGGGTCAGAGGGACACTCTCGGGACAGAAGAGGTGGGTCAGGCTTCAGGGGACACAAAATCCTAAGGTCCTCGGCTGAGGGGGACACCGGGTCCTTGGCAGGCGCCTGAGTGCGTCCGGGACCACCTCAGGAACAGGAAGAGGTGCCTCCGGGACCACCTCAGGAACAGTGAACGGTGCGTCCGGGACCACCTCAGGAACAGGTAGAGGTGCGTCCGGGACCACCTCGGGAACAGTGAACGGTGCGTCCGGGACCACCTCAGGAACAGGAAGAGGTGCGTCCGGGACCACCTCAGGAACAGGAAGAGGTGCGTCCGGGACCACCTCAGGAACAGTGAACGGTGCGTCCGGGACCACCTCAGGAACAGGAAGAGGTGCGTCCAGGACCACCTCAGGAACAGGAAGAGGTGTGTCCGGGACCACCTCAGGAACAGGAAGAGGTGCGTCCGGGACCACCTCAGGAACAGGAAGAGGTGCGTCCGGGACCACCTCAGGAACAGGAAGAGGTGCGTCCGGGACCACCTCAGGAACAGGAAGAGGTGTGTCCGGGACCACCTCGGGAACAGGAAGAGGTGCGTCCGGGACCACCTCAGGAACAGGAAGAGGTGCCTCCGGGACCACCTCAAGAACAGGTAGAGGTGCGTCCGGGACCACCTCAGGAACAGGAAGAGGTGCCTCCGGGACCACCTCAGGAGAGGAAGAGAGGAAGACGACATAAAAGAGTTGGATCAGCTGAAAGTGAAGTGTAGCTAAAGCCATGGAGACGAGCTAAAGAAAACAAGTTGACTTTAAAACAGGATTAGCAGCTGAAGATGAGAATAAAAGCTGAAGACAAGAAGATTAGTTGAAACAAGAAGAGAGGAGGAAAAACCTCAAGGCAGGAAAATCAGATGAAGAGAAGAAAATCAGTTGAAGACACAAAGATGAGCTGAACTGAAGAAGGTTTGGCGCCGTTTTCCCACTCCTTTGGACGTACAGTAGCCTACAGCTCGGTTTGCAATAGCTCTCTACCACTACCAAAAGTTTCTACCACTTTTAAATACACCTGGCATGTCCACATTTTGGGAGATTTCTCTCCACTTTTTCCCTTTTTATTGAGGTCACGATAGGCCTGCAGTTTTGTATTCCACAACTCCTCACACAGACACAGCCAAAATGATTTTTTCTTCAATCTTGATCGTCTCTGATCTACAACCTGCAAGTTTTTTTCTCCCTCCACCACCTTCTCTCCTATCGGACACCGCCAAGATGTCGTCACAGCGCGGCACGGTGAAATTAAAAAATGTTCAATTTGGGCGCAGGCAAATGTTTTAAGTTATATAGATAATTTTAGATATTTTGCGGCGCAGTATCAGGCCAGCAGAGATCATTTTAGATGCTTCCCGTGCCCTGAATGCATTAAGTGACGGGAGCATTATTTGATAGGACGTTACTGGACTATCAAATTATGCTACCCCTGAAATATTGATTTAAAATTCATAATATGGGATGTTGAGTATTTGATCCTTCAAAATAAACAACCCATGACATTAATTGCATTACTTTTTGTGAACATTATACGATAAAGAGGAAAAAATAAAACAATTCTATGGCTGTATTTGATATTCATTCAGTCATTCTCGTTTATTTAACCAGGCAGGTCATTAAGAACATTCTTATTTACAATGACGGCCTGGCAAGAGACAAGGACCACTTGGGGGGAAAGGAAGTGGTTTAGGGAGTAAAACAGTAAGATTGTAGCTCTGCAAAAGGTAGAAAACCATTAAGGAACTTTTTCTGATAGGGTAGCAAAACTCGACAGATAGACGCTATCGGTTTATGCCGTGGTAGCATTTTTCGACGAAGCAGCAGAAATCGACAGAACAGCGGCTCGGTCTGCGCTTTGCGCCCAGAGCGGACGCTTCCACACCGAGCTCGGCGGTGCGAGATGGCACCTGCCGCGGTGTTTGCGCCCCAATTGAACATTTAGACCAGACGATTTTTTTTTGTTTTTTCAGATCTGGGCACCTGTGCCGTCTCTGCGCCGAGTCTGCGCCCAACCCGGCCGCGTGCGCCCTGTTGCGCGCCGCCGACCTCGGCGGCAGACCCTGCGCTCTTGCGCGAAGGCAGCACATACACAATGAATGGGAAAGCCGGCGGCGGCTGCCGCTGTGCGCCCTGTGTGAAAACCGCTTTAGCCAATCAGTGATTGTTGACATGGAGGCTCGCCTGCTCGGCCATCTCCGTGGGTGCTCGGCCCTCCCCGTGGGCGCTCGGGCATCTCCGTGGGCGCTCGGGCATCTCCGTGGGCGCTCGGGCATCTCCGTGGGTGCTCGGGCATCTCCGTGGGCGCTCGGGCATCTCCGTGGGTGCTCGGGCATCTCCGTGGGCGCTCGGGCATCTCCGTGGGCGCTCGGGCATCTCCGTGGGTGCTCGGGCATCTCCGTGGCTGCTCGGGCATCTCCGTGGGCGCTGGGGCATCTCCGTGGCTGCTCGGGCATCTCCGTGGGCGCTCGGGCCCCGAAGCACCCACGGATCCGGCGCCTATGGATCCGAGGCTTTTGGAAAAACATTTGGGGCTTGAGCCCAAGTAGCCACCCCCTAGATCCGCCTCTGGGTTGTAAGTCTGCTATTAGAAGTATCCTCAACAAACATTTATTACATTAAAAGGTATATGTGAGCTCCTACTGTTATTCACAGTAGCTGCACTGCCCGTTCTAGTTAGAGAACAGAGAAGTCAATCTTTCTAATCATTGGCTAGAGTGAAGAATTTACCCTCATTTTAAATGGTAATATTTCAAAAACTACAAATGATTTTAAAAAGCTGAATCATTTGGTAAAAGGATGTGGTGTGATTATGTGTGTAAGTAGATATATACATAGATATAGAGCAAATACAGTATAGTATAAATATATATATATATATATATATATATATATATATATATATATATATATATATATATATATACCCCACACCCACATGCAAGTCTTCGTGATGATGTTATGTTGCTTTTATGTGCTGAGGTGTTTTTGCACCTTGACACTGCGTACTTATACACAGTGTGAAGTGTGAAGATCCTCCCCTATCCCAGTGTTACCCTTGGAGAACAGGTGCATTACCTGTTGTAACACCGCCGGTGTATCCGAAGTCAAATACATTGTTTTTCTAAACTGCCAAATAAACCTGATTCTGATTCTGATGCACTTGTGAAAGCTAAAAGATGCCAGGTTTCAGGAGTAAAATAAACAGTGGGTAACCCCACTTAAAATGCTGCATGAGACACTTATGCACCCTGATAAAGTTCTGTGAAAATGAATGTCCTCTGTAGATGTTTAAAGTAAGTGAACAGTGTGTGATTTACTGTAATAATTTCAGCCACTTCAGTTCATAAGTTTGGTTTGTTTAAATGTTAATGCAATGCACAGCTTTTATTTTTCTATCAATAAATAGTGCAGCCTACCAGGCAGGGAGTAACTCGACCCTCTTGAATAGTTTTTACCTCAGTTTGTATCGTGTGGTGAGTTAGCTCAGGATTAAAATGTGGAAATGAAAAATTAGGTATTTGTTACCTAGAAGAGTACTTTGTTCAATCTCAGATCGGCTGTGACTTAAAGTTGTATGCCTTTGTATATACACTAAGAGGAAGTATAACTTCCAATCACTGAGGCAATGTAATCTTGAAATTGCACCAATGTTTTCAACTAATGTTATGTGTTCTGTAAAGAGCATTATTTGGGATGTGTTCAGAATCTGCTTGCACTATTTCGGACCAAACTGAAACAAAGGAAACAAATCTGAAGTTGTCGTTATTTTTAAGTTATTAGTCCATGATTTTACGTTTCGGCCCACTTGGGAATAGGTTTTTCTTCATGTGGCCCCTGAGCTCAACACATTCATTAAGCAGCAGCAAGAGGCAAGGCATGCACATTTTCTAGGTATTATGTTATTTTATTGGCTTTGTTCCTCTTTTCTTCCTTCCTTCCTTTCTTCCTTCTTTTTTCCCTTCCTTCCTTCTGTCCTCCTGCTCTCTCCTTCCTTCTTCCCTTCCTCTTTTCTCCCTTCCTTCCTTCCTTCCTTCCTTCCTTCCTTCCTTCCTTCCTTCCTTCCTTCCTTCCTTCCTTCCTTCCTTCCTTCCTTCCTTCCTTCCTTCCTTCCTTCCTTCCTTCCTTCTTAAAAAACATAAACATAAACTCTTTTGGTATTCATGCCACACACCTTTCAGAAAATGACAAAACAACAGAAAGCTAATAACGATAATCTCTTTCTCTCGTGTCACCGTATCATCACCTACTCATGTTGAAAAGGAAGATGAAGCCAGGCTGACCTTTAGAGAGTCCACAGCACTTTGTTACAAACAACAACACCCATCATGGCAGTGGTGTCAAATACACCCACGTATTCTGCAACCGCTCATGAGCCCAGGACTAATGGGGTAATAACTGCTGGAGCTGCGATGACTTCAGCGGGACTTTCCTCATTTTTCAACATCAGTGCATTCAGCAATGTAGGGATGTGTGAGAAAAAAAGTGCTCCATAACATCATTACTACCCATCCAGACGCATTAACCTCATGTCATTAATTAAACTATCAGAGGGAATTAGCCTCCACTTGCCTCTCATGCTACAAGAGGCCGACAATGGGCTTTAATGGACCAGCACTTTGATGACATTTTGTTGATCTGTTCAGTTACTTAACCGTGGCTTTGGGTGATGGAAGATGACGAGGATGCCATTTACCAAACTGAACCTTTTATAAAACTCTACCATCATACTGCCACGTGAACACCTAGAGTTGGTGCACATGCCTCAAGGAGTGTTTTATATAGCTGTTTTTTAACTTTATAAATACTTTTTATAAAAAGCTTCACTTTCATTTTTGTTCTGTATAAACAAGTTATATAAAAATATGCTATGTGTAAGGGACAGAAGAAAATGAATAGCATTTACAATTTGCTTTATTCATTCAAGACCAGGTCCCTGTGACCCTCAACCTGCCCAGTGGATCCTGTCCGCCCCCAAGGCGGCCCCCCCGGACCCGGTCCGCCCCGTCCCTAGAATCTGCCCAGTCCCGAGAATGCCCGTCTGCCCAGTCCCGAGAACGCCCGTCTGCCCAGTCCCAAGAACGCCCGTCTGCCCAGTCCCGAGAACGCCCGTCTGCCCAGTCCCGAGAACGCCCGTCTGCCCAGACCCGAGAACGCCCGTCTGCCCAGACCTGAGAATGCCCGTCTGCCCAGTCCCGAGAACGCCCGTCTGCCCAGTCCCAAGAACGCCCGTCTGCCCAGTCCCGAGAACGCCCGTCTGCCCAGACCTGAGAACGCCCGTCTACCCAGTCCCGAGAATGCCCGTCTGCCCAGACCTGAGAACGCCCGTCTGCCCAGACCCGAGAACGCCCGTCTACCCAGTCCCGAGAATGCCCGTCTGCCCAGTCCCGAGAACGCCCGTCTGCCCAGTCCCGAGAACGCCCGTCTGCCCAGTCCCGAGAACGCCCGTCTACCCAGACCTGAGAATGCCCGTCTGCCCAGTCCCGAGAACGCCCGTCTGCCCAGTCCCGAGAACGCCCGTCCGCCCAGTCCCAAGAACGCCCGTCTGCCCAGACCCGAGAATGCCCGTCTGCCCAGTCCCGAGAACGCCCGTCTCTCCAGACCCGAGAACGCCCGTCTGCCCAGACCCGAGAACGCCCGTCTGCCCAGTCCCGAGAACGCCCGTCTGCCCAGTCCAAAGAACGCCCGTCTGCCCAGACCCAAGAACGCCCGTCTGCCCAGTCCCGAGAACGCCCGTCTGCCCAGACCCGAGAACGCCCGTCTGCCCAGACCCGAGAACGCCCGTCTGCCCAATCCCGAGAAAGCCCGTCTGCCCAGACCCGAGAACGCCCGTCTGCCCAGACCCGAGAACGCCCGTCTGCCCAGACCCGAGAACGCCCGTCTGTCCAGACCCGAGAACGCCCGTCTGCCCAGACCCGAGAACGCCCGTCTGCCCAGACCCGAGAACGCCCGTCTGCCCAGTCCCGAGAACGCCCGTCTGCCCAATCCCGAGAACGCCCGTCTGCCCAGACCCGAGAACGCCCGTCTGCTGCAGGATTATCCTGATTTAGTCATGAATATGGCGATGGGAGGGGTTGTTTCAAGAAGAACTGCTGTATGGTTATTTCTAATTTAACCATGAAGATGGAGCTGGGAGGGTTTTTGTCTAGAGGAACTGCTGCATGATTAAGATGAGTTACCCTTGAAAATGGAGGTGTGAGGAGTTGTTTACCAGAAGGAGTTCTGCATGGTTAACCTGATTTAACCATGAAGGTGGAGGTGTGAGGTGGTGTTCCTAGAACGACTGCTGCAGGATTATTCTCTATTTATTCATGAAGATGGAGGTGGGAGGGTTTTTCCTCCAGAAGGACTGCTATAGGATTATCCTAATTTAAAGGAGACCTATTCTGAAACCAGGTTTTTTCTGGCTTTAACATTTATAAAGTGGTCTCCCCTCAGCCTGCCAACTCAGAGAAGGAGGAAACAACCAGATTCTGCAGTGTCTGTACAGCCGCCCGGATGAGCCGTCCAGTGTGATGTGGATCTACGAGCCAATAAGATTCTGCTCCCCAAAGTTACGTAACCAAAATGCAACTTGCATCGGTTGGCCTCCACAACTAACTCTGGCCGGAAGTGGTCCGGACAGACAACTCCACCGGCCGGAGCTTCCACCATTTTTTCGTAGCGGTGTATCGTGTCATTCAGGCAGCCAATCAGCACAGAGCCTCATTATCATAGCCCCGCCCACTCAAAATCCTGCATAGATAATGAGGTTAGAGAATGGGAAGATAAAGACATGGCTCAGAGGCTGAATTTCTAATTTATTTAGCAAAAACAATCAAAAGCTTGTTTTTAAGACATTCAAGGCCAGTTTAAAATAGGTATTAGATGCCATAATAGGTCCCCTTTAACCATGAAGATGGGAGGATGTTTTCTAGAAGAACTGCTGCAGGATTATCCTGATTCAACCATGAAGGTGGAAGTGGGGAGGGTTGATTTCTACATTGACTGCTGCAGGATTATCCTAATATAACCGTGACCATGGAGATGGGAGGGATTGTTTTCTAGAAGGACTGCTGCATGACTATCCTGGTTAAACCATGAAGATGGATATGGGAGGGGTTTTTCTAGAAGAACTACTGCAGGATCATCCTGATTTAATCATGAAAATGGCGATGGGAGGGGTTGTTTTCTAGTTGGACTGCTGCAGGATTATCCTGATTTAACCAAGAAGATGGAAATGTGAGGGAAGTACGGAGGAGTATTAGGGCCAGGCAGGAGAAAAAATATTTGAGAGGGGAAGATTTTTTTTTATTGTGCACTTCGAGAAAAAAGTCGAAATGTTGAAATACAATTTCAAGAATAAAGTCAAAATTTTGCATTTTTTCTCAACATTTCAACTTCATTCTCGAAATTGTACTTTAACATTATTCTCGACATTTCGACTTTTTTCTCCTTAACATTTCAACTTTTTTCTCGAAGTGCACAATAAAAAAAAATCTTTCCTTCTCAAATATTTTTTCTCCTGCATGGCCCTGATACTCTTCCGTAGGGAAGAACTACTGTAGGTTTGTCAGGGCAAACCTTTTTTAATTAATGATTTTACTTTAAAACACGTAGACCTGACATTGAGTAAAGCTAGTTTCAGCGTGTACCCTCTGTCTCCTTGTTATTATGGGCTGGCTGCGGTTGAGCAGCAGTGAACACAAGAATTGATAAATTCATAGAATATTTTGGGTCTTTCTTGTCTGAAGATCAACTGATCTTATGATCTTCCAGGAGATTCTTGCAACTCTGCCTTCATGTGGTGATTGAAGACCTTTTTGTACTTTTTGTACTGGAATTTGGGGTGGAGCAGGAGCTTGAGAGACCGTCAGCGAGTTACACAGTAATAAGCAAAACAAAATAACAGCAGATACACTCCACGTTAATCGCTTTAAACCAGGGGTGTCAAACTCATTTTGCTTGGCGGGCCGGATTTGACCAATTTTTTTCTCACGCGTCGCACGCTCAAAATAACAAAAACGGTGCGAAACTTTTTTTTTCTAATTACTTTTTTTACTATTGTTATAATCCAATATCAATTTAGTTAATTTTAAAGGAAATATGCACTTTAAAATATGCAGACGTCCGAGACTCTACCGATTCTGGTTCAAGTCGGTACATTCGGTCCTGTAGGGGTAAGGTGGCTCAGTTGGTAGAGCGTTGGCCCATGAACCTGAAGGTCAGTGGTTCTAACCCTAGTTCCTCCTGTGTCCACCAAAGTGTCCTTGGGCAAGACACTGAATCCCCGGTTGTTCCCGGTTGTCAGGCCAGCGCCGTTGTATGGCAGCTCCACCGATAACCGGTGTGTGAATGTGTGTGTGTGTGGGTGAATGTTTGCAGTGTAAAGAGCTTTGGGGCTGTAGGAGTACAGCTGGAAAGCGCTATATAAATGTAAGCCATTTAAGCCATTTAAGCCATTTATTTACACTCTAATTATGTAAAATATATTTCTTCAGGATCTTTTCTTGAAATTTCTCGTTTGTTTTTTTTTAATTATGTAAGATACTTTTAATATAATTTTAAAAAGATAAACAGAAACAAGTATGTTTTTTTTATATTTTGGTTTTTTTATAGTACATTTAATTAAAAGCAAAATCTTTCTTATTACATCCGAGAGTGTTTGTTTGTGATTTAGAGATTTTTCCAGTACAATTAAGTGTATTTATTTTTAAAAATTGGCGTGGATATTTACGCCAGTGTCAGTCAGAAGTCAGCACTTCTCTTTTAACTGTTTTACTTTGTCACTATCCTCGTATTAAAAACTGAAATTCTCCAAATAAATATCTTCTATCATCTTTTTTAGCAGTGATATTTTTCCTGCGAAAATATATAACAGTAGTCAGTTAATAAAAATAAACGACCGTCTACAAAGAAATAAAATCGGCAAATGCATTCTAAAAAACTAAAAAAAATGTTGAAAACTGCTCTATTTGTGGAATAACGATGGATTTGTAGAAGAAATATATTATCGGAAATGCTGCGATTCATGGCAATTATTTATGCCTTCCTTTTTAGTAAATTGACATTTCGTTTTTTTGCGTTGGAAACTTCTCGCGTGCCGCACATTTGACACCCCTGCTTTAAACTAACTCTGCCCAGACACAACCCTCTTACTTTGAGATGGCTGGGAGGCAGTAGGCGTCCTGGGGTGTCCTGGGGGAGTTAATGGAACTCCTGGTCCTGGTCCAGGTCCACAGGTTGCTGAATTTTACGCTCCCAATAGTGTTTCAGCTATGACTGGCTCCCTTTCCCTCTCTCTCTCTCTGTCTCTCGTGGACAGATGATGCAGCGTCGCTGGCAGCCGGGCTGTCCCCCTTTCCTGGTCCTCGTAGCCTGGGCACTTTGTCTCGTTGGGCACGGGTTCCCGTTCCGCTCGTGCCAGAACGTTTGCAGATCACTCCGTTGTAACGTGGGTGGGCGAGTGGGCTTTCACGAGCACAGCTGGCGGTACGGTTCCTCGGCTGATGCTGGTCACACTGATTTTGATGAGGTGTAGTCCTTACGAAACGTAAGGACAGTAGACGTTTCTCTTGCGATTAAGAAATTCGGAGGGAGGAGATTTGGGAATCAGACCAGTGTTCCCTGGTGAATAGCTGGATGGTTATGCTCCGCAGGGGTCCTGGTGACGAGCGGCTCTTTCCTTGCTATTCTCGTCTCTGTGTTGACGGGCATGTAGCATTTGTAGCATTTGTAGCAATTGGAGCTTACTGAGAGCTCTGTGGAAGAGCTTGGAAGTTTGGAAGAAAAGAGAACGAGGTCTGAGAAGCCACTGTTTTTTAACCACCTTCGCGTCAGCAGGGCCTGCTGTAAAACGGGTCTGCTGACCAATTCACTGTCCTTACTGTCCGTGCATGACTTCCATCCTGCCCCCTTTTATCACCTCTAAGGGCTATAAACTGCAAAGCCCGCTGGGCTTTGGAGTCATTCCTTAATCTCCTTTGTTTTAAGACCATGCGGTCAGCTGTAACAGGCTGGTCTCAGTGTCAGGCCTTAAAGTTGAAGTTGAGGCTTCCCATGTTCACATAGGACTGTGGTCCAACACAGCACAAATTAAATTAAAGCTGCAAGCAGCTATGAACGGGCCCTCGCGCGTGCAATTTTCACCCATAACGATCAAAGACTCAAAACTAAGTCCGATGACACCACCATGACTCTTTATGTCAAGTTATTCAAAAAATATGGCAGAAAATAGGAATACTCAATTATTGACCAATCAGAAGAAGGGGCGGGGATAATTTGCACCAATTAAGGCGAAGGAGTCAAAACCGAGTCCGATGACACCACCCACGACTCTGTCATACCATTCAAAAGTTATAGCTGAAAATAGGGACTATCAAATATTGACCAATCAGAAGAAGGGGTGGGGCTAATTCAGGCCAATGAAGTTCAAGTACTCAATACCGAGTCCGATGACACCACCCACGACTCTTTATGTCAAACCATTCAAAGGTTATGGCAGAAAGTAGGAACTATCAAATATGGACCAACCAGATGAAGGGGGGGGGGCACGCTTTTTGGCGTCTTTCGTCGCTATGGTAACACTTTTGATTATTTATTTTTTGTTACTTGTCTGTATATATATATATATATATATATATATATATATATATATATATATATATATATATATATATATATATATGCATACATACGCATACACATACATACCCCATTTTTTTGGGAGGGAAGGGAGGGGGTGACATCCGCTGATAATCCAGGACGCGAGAACACACATGGAGGTGCACGTCGAGCACTGGTAATCTGCAAAAAAAAACAAAAAAAAACAGAACATACACAAAACAGGCACGGAACCGGCAGAAACACAAGCAGCAAACCGTTCCAGGTCTCAAGACCCAATCACAATCTGAGCTAAGCTACCGCGATTAACTAACCCCAAAAACTACAGAGCAAGCATGCAGGTGAACTAGCCGGTGTATCTGTCTATATGTGTGTGTAAGTGTATGTATATGTCTGTGTGTCTGTGTGTGTGTGTGTGTGTGTGTGTGTGTGTGTGTGTGTGTGTGTGTGTGTGTGTGTGTGTGTGTGTGTGTGTGTGTGTGTGTGTGTGTGTGTGTGTGACCTAATATACATACCGTGGGGCACACTGGAATTCTGTAGTTGATCCATGTGGATAAATCCTCACAAATCTCCGTCCAGAACTTCCGTACCAGTGTACAAAACCATAAAGCATGCATATAATTATCAGGGGTGTTCTCTGTGCACTGTGAGCAGATATTAGTATTAGAGGTGACAAAACTCATCTGGAACATCCTTTGTCCTGTATAATGTATTCTATGAAGAACTTTGTACTGTATAAGGTATAGAGATCTGGTCGGTGTTGAGAGAGAGATCCGCTTCCCATTTTGAAATCGGAAGAGAGACTGAGTTGTCTATTTTGGACACTAACCTGTAAAGTTTTGATAGCAACTTTAGGGTGCTTAGGTTCAATAATTTTATTATCTTAGCGGGAAGTTGTAGGTCCAATTGGTTAAGTTTATATTTTTTCATTTATTATGGCCTTTAGTTGTTGGTATTCTAAAAATGATGTTTAATGTTTTGACTGATAAATGGTAAATCTGAGATTTCCAGATCATTGCAAAACACTTGCTCTGAGTCCAGCCATTGACTATCTAAAGGATGATCTTTTGACCATTTTAAAATATACTGTTAAAATATACTGTAATTTATTCTTTAAGTCTTTAAGCTAAAACATGGTGTTTTCTTCTTCCACAGGAATTTTGACACCAGTGACTTAAACCAAGAAGGAGGGGGTTTGGATGGTATCATTGAAAAGAAATAGTTTATTTTCGGTAAAACCATCATTTTGATGGTGACAATTCTACCCATGAGTGAAATGAGTTCCATCTGGAAAGATCATCTTCTATTTTCTTTAAATTTAGTTGTATTAACTCTGACAGCCTAGGGGAGATGTTTATGCCTAAATATCTAATGTTCCCTGATTGTAATTTAGTAGTGGCTTTATTCCTAAAATTACAGTTAATACACAAAACTGTGGATTTAGACCAGTTAATAGAACAGTCAGACAGAGATGAAAATCCCTCTATGAGTGCAATTGTCTGTGATAGTGAAGTTTGTGAGTTCTGGAGGAATTTTGACCTGGTTGAGATGCTGTGGTGAGACATTCAGAGAGCTGTGTCAACATGAAGGTCCAAAAACCTGAATGAAATGAAGCAACGTTGGAAAGAAGAACTGACCAGAACTCCTCCAGAACCTTGAGACACTGAAGAAGTCAGACAGGTTTGTACAGTTAAAGGTGGATCTGCAAGCAACAGACTCCTGCGAGCACTAACCCTGCGTTCACACTGAAAGCGTCAAAAATCTCCTGACGCCAGCATCTCGCTGCTTGGTGCGTTCACACTGAAAGCTGCATGTACTGTCGACAGCTGCAATATAGCCTACACATATCTATACTGTATATAGCTGCACATCTTCAGTTTCTTATTTCACCATAGATTACAATTTGGGACGCCTTATTTATATTTTAGTGTTATTTCCGCGTAGATAAGAGTGAGTTTGACATCAACCCTCAGCGAGCCCTTGCTCCCGGTGAGGGCTGATTTATGGTTCCGCGTCACACCAACGCAGAGCCGACGGCGTAGGTTACGCGGGGACGCACACCGTACGGTGCGCGTCCCCGCGAACCTTACGCCGTCGGCTAAGCCGTCGATTTAACGCGGAACCATAATTCAGGCTTCGCTGCAGTCTGTCTGCGCTGATCACTGACACACCGGGTCGGAGCGGATTTGGTCATGATGTTTAAACTGTGTTTTGTGATTAATAAGCACGGTTTTTAATTATTTTGCGTTGGATCAATGTAGAATGTAAAATCGTTAGGACCATCCAGCTCCTCAACCATCAGTTACTGTTTCACGTGATCAGTTCAGGTAAAAACGGCAGTCAAATCAGCAAAAATGTCATTTTGCTGGATGAAATATATTAATTCCTGATAAAATAAGTGTGTTAGTGACAGCTCTGCTCCTGTACGCATGTGAATGAGTGTACGTTTGTGTACATGAAAGTACAATCTGCATTGAGGCTTCGGGAATCCCGGTCTGTGATTGGACGCTGCCTCGGCGTCAACGCTGCTCATTTGTATAAAGTTCAGATTTTTCAACTTCAAATTGACGCGCTGCTCCCGTTGCCTCTCGACGCCTCCACCGCCTCTGCTGCTCTCGCTGCTCCCGCTGCTTCTCGACGCGCGTTTTCATAGAAAATGAATGGGAGCCGGCTGCCGTGACGCTTTCAGTGTGAATCTAGGGTAAGTGTTACCCACTGCATTTTTGTACAACAAATAAACAGCACAGCAAAAAAAGCTATATGTTGTTGTTAATCTTAAGTTTTATTTCTCTACCATCAATGTCCACTATGATCAGACAATTTAGATTATGTTTTTATTGTCACACACACACACGCACACACACACACACACACACACACGCACACACACATACACACACACACACACACGCACACGCACACGCACACACACACGCACACACGCACACACACACACACACACACACACATACACACACACGCACACGCACACGCACACACACACGCACACACGCACACACACACACACACACACACACACACACACGCACACACACATACACACAAGACACGCACACGCACACACACACGCACATACAACATGTTGATGCTCTTTCATTTTCTGCTCCTTATGTCTGTACTGTGGATGGAGGATGGTGAAACGCCATAGGGTCACTGCAATCGAAGTGGTTAATCCGCCTGGCAGTACGAGTAAGCTCAGCAAACTTCACAGTGATTAGTGTCTTTGATTACAAGAACTTCTACATGTCAGAATGACATTTTGGCTCAAGGGTAACACAATAGGAAGGCTCAAACATCAAATGTAGATATCGTTTCCACAGTTATTATTTTATGGGTGCAGAAGCAGAATGATTTGGCTTGGAGGGCTGGATGTTTCCAACCATGTACACACATGGTTGGAGGTTCCTTTGTTTCAAACCATGCGGTCAACATTAAGAAATGGAGGCTGGCCTTCGAGTTAGGCCTCAGAGCTAGGCCTCAGAATTGAAATCAAGTCTTTCCATGTTCAACACATGACTGTGGCCCAAGAATAGTTATTTAAAATGTATTGTTCTTTTTTGTATTTTATTTAATCCTGTAAATATTCAAGTTTAGTTCATGCAATTCTAAATTGTGGACTGTTTATTTTTATGCTTCTATTTTATTACTTGTATTTTGCATCTTGGGTCAGAGAGGACTGTAATTAGGGCCCGAGCACTTACAGTGCGAAGGCTCTATTGTATCTGTAGGAATTTTTTATTCTTTCTTCTGACAAAAGGAAGGCCTTTTTTCCCCCCTAAACGTGCCCCAAAACTCACCAAATTTTGCACGCAAGCCAGGCCTGGCGAAAAATTTGATATTTAATGGATCGCATTAATGGGCGTGGCGTAATGGCTCAACAGCGCCCCCTAGAAAACTTTGTGCCTCAAGCCCCACGATACGGTTTGACGTACATGCACGAAAATCGGTACACACCTGTATCATGTTGCAACTTAAAGGAGCTTGAGGCTCCTTTTAAGAAATGAGACTCATTAGCGCCACCCTTCACCACGACGGCCGTTGGGGCTACTGCAGCCAACAGTGAAGCCGGCACGGGAGAACGGGGAGAACGTGCATGCAGCGTCATGTGACGTCACATCCCCAGCCCAGCGCGGGAAATTCGGGACCGAATTGCAGCACATTTTGCAGCACACAGCCTGTTCAAGACAAAGGAGAGATACACTAGAGGAAACATTCTTTTGGGTTTGGAACGCTTCATCTGACATTATTACTAGAAAACTTAAAATGTATACGGATTTTTTTCATAAATCTTGCCACAATCCGGCCCCAAGCTCCTTTAAAGAAAAGTCTCTTGGCGCCATGACCGAAACCGAACAGGAAGTCGGCCATTTTCAATTAATTGTGAAATTTTGGCGCAATTTATGCCATTTCTTCAGCTGTTAATACGGCCCGAACCGTAACGTGCACCCACGTGTGTTATACATCAAAATGTGCGTCTCCATCCTGCGACGACGCGCATTACTTTTCTCAGTCAAAAGCGTTACCGTGGCGATGCTAGACGCCAAAAAGCGCGCCCCCCCCCCCCTTCATCTGATTGGTCCATATTTGATAGTTCCTACTTTCTGCCATAACTTTTGAATGGTTTGATATAAAGAGTCGTGGTGGTGTCATCGGACATGGTTTTGAGTCCTTGACCATGATTGGTGCAAATTAGCCCCGCCCCTTCTTCTGATTGGTCAATATTTCATAGTTCTTATTTTCTGCCATAACTTTTGAATGGTTTCACATAGAGTCATGGGTAGTGTCATTGGACTTTGTTTTGAGTCCTTGACATTTATTGGTGGAAATTACACGCGCGAGGGCCCATTCATTGCTGCTTGCAGCTTTAATTATTGTTGTTATTAAAATGTCTTTAAACCAAAAGTACTAAGTTTTGGACATAAGTGTTAGTGATGGAATGCATGTTCGTCATCTCACCTCGCTGAGCAACAAACCCCAGTCCCACAGCCATAATCAATATGAACAGAAGTTTTTCTCTGACTGCCTTCTAACTGCCTGACCAAATCCCATCAGTCTGTCACTGCTGCAAACATACTGTAGAAACATGTCTAAACACCCTGCAGCAGAAGCAAGAGTTTATCTTCTCTATCAACCCCCCACACTGACACTGACCTCTAAGGTTCCCTCTGGGGAGGTCTTGTACTTGAACTCCCTATGCACACCATGGGTATGAGAGGACTGAATTCACAATCAATACAGTACAGTCTCTGTCACTTTTATTGGAGGGAATGTTTTGGAAATCACACATTGTGGTCTATTCAGTCTATTAAGCAATAAGCTTGTGTCATTCAGGTCTGATTAACTTGTATGTTTTGACCCCCTATAAACCTGAACTTTTCATGACTTGGTTTCATGTGTTTGTTTTGTTTTCTGTATCATCTTGTTGTATTGACTTCTCCTCTCATTTCAGAGTCCCTTTCCCTCGTGTGGTGTTGTCCATCTCCTTGATTGTCTGCTCCCGCCCTCATTACTGTCACCTGTTCTGTTTATGTGTATATATCAGGGCCGGTTCTAGAAAATGATGACTAGGGGTGCATCTCAGATCAGAGGGGGTGCACATGCCTGGCACGTTATTCAACACTAAATTATGCATTTTCCCATAATTTCAAGCGGAATGATACTAGCAAAACAAGAATATTTAAAGTGTATTTCAAATGCTTCATTGCAGCAATATTGCTGCAGAACAAAGAAAATGCTACATTTAGTCTGGGCTATTTCACCCATCAGACAATCTAGCAACAGATGTTTCTTACCCTGAAAATAAAACATAGAAATTCAAACTAATTTTATCTATACAGCTCAAAACCATCACTAAACATGACAGTCATTTCAAGTGGAATGATACCAGTCAAACAATAATATTTAAAGTGTCTTTCAAGTGCATTTTTGCAGCAATATCGGTGCAGAGCAAAGACAATGCTACATTTAGTCTGGACTACCTCACCCATCAGACAATCTAGCAACAGAAAATAAAACAGAGAAAAATAAATAACAAAAATAATTAAAGCTGCAAGCAGCGATGAACGGGCCCTCGCACTCACGTCCACCGCCCCCCATAAGCATATCAGAAATGACACCACCCACGACTTCCTATGTCAAACCATTCAAAAGTTATAGCAGAAAAAAGGAACAACCAATCAGAAGAAGGGGCGGGGCTAATTCAGGCCAATGAAGGTCAAGGACTCCATACAGAATCTGATGACACCACCCACGACTCTCTATGTCAAAACATTCAAATGTTATAGCAGAAAATAGGGACAACCAATCAGAAGAAGGGGCGGGGCGAATTAAGGCCAACGAAGCTTAAGGACTCATTACAGAGTCCCATGACACCACCCACAACTTCCTATGTCAAACCATTCAAAAGTTATGGCAGAGAAAAGTATTCTAGGGGGCGCTGTTGAGCCGTTAGGCAACGCCCATTAATGCAAACCATGAAATATCAAATTTATCGCCAAGTCTGTCTTGCGTGCAAAATTTGGTGACTTTTGGAGAACTATCAAATATGGACCAATCAGATTTCCAAATGGCCGACTTCCTGTTCGGTTTCGGCCATGGCTCCAAGAGACTTTTCTTTAAATTGTGCCATGATACAGGTGTGTAGCGATTTTCGTGCATGTACGTCGAACCGTATTGTGGGGCTTGAGGCACAAAGTTTTCTGGGGGGCGCTGTTGAGCCATTTTGCCACGCCCTTTAATGCAAACCATGAAATATCAAATTTATCGCCAGGCCTGTCTTGCATGCCAAATTTGGTGCCTTTTGAGGAACTATCAAATATGGACCAATCAGATGAAGGGGGGTGCGCTTGTTGGCGTCTAGCGTCGCCACGGTAACACTTTTGAAAGAGAAAAGTAATGCGTGTAGTCGCAGGATGGAGACGCACATGTTGTTGTATAACACACCTGGGTTCACGATACGGTTCGGGCTGAATTAATTCTCGAAGGAATGGCATATATTGCTCCAAAATTACGCGATTAATGCAGAATGTTCAAAATGGCCGACTTCCTGTTCGATTTCGGCCATGGCGCCAAGAGACTTTTCTTTTAGTTGCGACATGATACAGGTGTGTACCGATTTTCGTTCATGTACGTCAAAGCGTATTATGGGGCTTGAGGCGCAAAGTTTTTTCTGTCTGAACCAATCAGATGAAGGGTGGGCACGCTTTTTGGCGTCTAGCGTCGCCACGGTAACGCTTTTGAAAGAGAAAAGTAATGCGTGGTGTCGGAGGATGGAGACGCACATTTTGATGTATAACACACTTGGGGGAACGTTACGGTTCGGGCTGAATTAACTGCCGAAGGAAGGCATAAATTTCGCCAAAATGACACGATTAATTCAAAATGGCCGACTTCCTGTTCGGTTTCTCGACATGACGCCCATAGACTTTTCTTTAAGTTGCGCCATGATACAGGTGTGTACCGATTTTCGTGCATGTACGACAAACCGTATTGTGGGGCTTGAGGCACAAAGTTTTCAAGGGGGCGCTGTTGAGCCATTTTGCCACGCCCATTAATGCAAACCATTAAATATCAAATTTTTCGCCAGGCCTGACTTGCATGCAAAATTTGGTGACTTTTTGGGGACGTTTAGGGGGGCAAAAAGGCCCTCCTTTCGTCAGAAGAAATAAAGAAAGAAAAAAGAAAAATTCCTACAGATACAATAGGGCCTTCGCACTGCAAGTGCTCGGGCCCTAAATATAACTATAAATATAAACTTGCTGGTGTGGTTGTGCTTGAACCACTTCCGAATATCCATCGTTACTTTGTGTTAACGGAGCAGCAGAGAGCAGCGTCTTGTTGGTGCAGGAAACTGCTTGGAAGCAGATGAGTGACGGACACTAAAGGCTGGTTTATGGTTCCGCGTTGCACCAACGCAGAGCTTACGGCGTAGGGTACGCGAGGACGCGTACCCTAACGTACGGGCGAGTCACCGCGTACCTTACGCCGTAGGCTACGCCGTCGATTTAACGCGCAACCATAAATCAGGCTTAACGTGCGCGCATTTGTCAGTTTTTTCTTCGTCTTTTGAACTGAGCATACAAACACATAAACTGAGGGTGCAATGCTTATGCACCCCCGTAGAACCGGGCCTGGTGTATATAGTCCCTGTATTTCCCTTATTCGTTGCCGGTTCGTCTTTTTGTCCCTGTGCATTTACTCTTAGCCGTTATTGCTCCGTAGTAGTTTTATAGTTTCCTGGTTTGGACCCCTGTCTGTGTACTGGCTGACCTCATCTTTTGCCTTATCCCTGTGTGCTTAGTTTGCCTTCGCTGATTGACTACCCATGTACCGACCTCGCTGGTGCCTGATCCTTGTTTGTTTTGTTTACTCTTCAAATAAAGACCGTTACCCTGCCTAACGTTGTGTTTGAGTCGTGCTATTGCGTCCAGACTATTGTTGCTACACCCTGAGCGCTGATAGAACTCTGTTAGTATGTTTTTATCTGATAAAACATTCATGATTAGGCAAAGAAGCAGTCATGTTCATAGTTTAGTATGTCTACCTTGAACTGGTTCTTGAAGATTGCAGCATGTGTTACAGATGATAACCTGTAAAACTAATGTTGGAGGAACTTTTCAAAGTGTGTTTATCAAAATGTCATGATTCATGAAATGAAGCCAAAACTAAAAATAACGTGGACAATAAATACTAAGCACCCTCTTACTGCTTCCACAGGTGTTTGGAGTGTAAGTTGCAGACAGGTGCCCTCAATGAAACAGGGCTTGAAAGATGTGCACGCCACCTTCTACGCAAAGGTTGGGATTTAAAAAAAAAAAAACGTAATGGGAAAATGTACGTATCTCTATGCAAACTTTGATCCTAGCGCAAAAACATTTTGAAGACATGGGGAACTGGTGACGCAGACGGTGAGGTGGTGAAATGATTCATGTCATAGTTTTAATGTCATCATATATCAGACTTATAATATAATAGCACTGATCGTGTCCCTGTCAGGACTCTGGTGCTGGTGCTGGTGCTGGTGCTGGTACTGGTACTGGTACTGGTGCTGCTGCTGGTACTGGTGCTGGTGCTGGTGCTGGTGCTGGTACTGGTACTGGTACTGGTGCTGCTGCTGGTACTGGTGCTGGTGCTGGTGCTGCTGCTGCTGCTGGTGCTGGTGCTGGTGCTGCTGCTGCTGGTACTGGTGCTGCTGCTGCTGCTGCTGCTGCTGCTGCTGCTGCTGCTGGTACTGGTGCTGCTGCTGCTGCTGCTGCTGGTACTGGTGCTGCTGCTGCTGGTACTGGTGCTGCTGCTGGTGCTGGTGCTGGTGCTGCTGCTGGTACTGGTACTGGTGCTGCTGCTGGTGCTGGTGCTGCTGCTGGTGCTGGTGCTGGTGCTGGTGCTGCTGCTGCTGGTACTGGTGCTGCTGCTGCTGCTGCTGCTGGTACTGGTGCTGCTGCTGCTGCTGGTACTGGTGCTGCTGCTGCTGCTGGTACTGGTGCTGCTGCTGCTGCTGCTGCTGGTACTGGTGCTGCTGCTGCTGCTGCTGCTGGTACTGGTGCTGCTGCTGGTGCTGGTGCTGGTGCTGGTGCTGCTGCTGGTACTGGTACTGGTGCTGCTGCTGGTGCTGGTGCACCTCGTCACCTCCTCGTCATCCACCGCGACAACTGTAGAGTGACTGAGGACAGAACAAATGAGTGCCGGGCCACTCTCCTCTTGTTCTCCACCTTCAGATCACACCACTTCTTTTTTATTATTTCTGCCACAGATCTGTCTGCGTTTAGCGCAGCAACGACGTGCTGCCACTTAATCGCTTTATTTTTGTTAGTGATGCCACTACTGTGACCACCAAATAATGTGGTTTTCCTGCCTCCACCTCATCCACAACATCTCCATCTCAGTCTCCGTGAAATTTAGTGGCACGGTGGCTCGACACATGTCTTATTCATCAATTCATCAATGGACTGACTTAGGTAGGAGCACTGGGTGATAAAAATGGGAATAAATCGTGGATAAAAAAAAAAGTTTGAATCCTGCAATAAAATATAATTGATTATAACTAATGCAGCACTGAGACCTAACAGGACAAGTATAAGTTTCACCAGTGCTGTTCATGTACTAAAATGTGACCAGAATCCTGTCTAAAACTCTTAAAACAAATCCGTTCTTTGCATATGGTCAAATCAATGGTTTGAAACAGTTTTTCAAGGACTTTAGGAATAAAATTGAGATTGAATAGAGGTCTATAGTGAGCAAACACTCCTGGTTCAGGACTACTTTTAAGGTGTAATTAGGGGCCGAGCATCTACAGTGCGAAGGCCCTATCTTTCTTTCTGACGAAAGGAGGGCCTTTTTTTCCCCTAAACGTGCCCCAAAAGTCACCAAATTTTGCACGCAAACCAGGTCTGGCGATAAATTTGATATTTAATGGTTTGCATTAATGGGCGTGGCCTAATGGCTCAACAGCGCCCCCTAGAACCCCACAATACGGTTTGACGTACATGCACGAAAATCGGTACACACCTGTATCATGTCGCAACTTAAAGAAAAGTCTCCTGGCACCATGGCCGAAACCGGGCGAAACAGGAAGTCGGCCATTTTGAACATTTTGAATTAATCGCGTAATTTTTGCACAATTTATGCCATTTTTTCGTCAGTTAATACGGCCCGAACCGTAACGTGCACCCAGGTGTGTTATACATCAAAATGTTCCTCTCCAACCTGCAACGACGTGCATTACTTTTCTCTTTCAAAACCCTTACCGTGACGACGATAGATGCCAAAAAGAGCGCCCCCCCTTCATCTGATTGGTCCATATTTGATAGTTCCCCAAAGGTCACCAAATTTTGCCATTCAAAAGTTATGGCAGAGATTAGGGACTATCAAATATTGACCAATCAGAAGAAGGGGCGGGGATTATTTGCACCAATTATGTTCAAGGACTCAAAATTGAGTCAGATGACACCACCCACGAGTCTGTATGTCATACCATTCAAAAGTTATAGTAGAAAATAGGGACTATCAAATATTGACCAATCAGAAGACGGGGCGGGGCTAATTAAGGACAATGAAGGTCCTGGTGATAAATTTGATATTTAATGGGTTGCATTAATGGGTGTGGCAAAATGTCTCAACAGCGCCCCCTAGAAAACTTTGAGCCTCAAACCCCACAATACGGTTTGACGTACATGCACGAAAATCAGTACACACCTGTATCATGTCGCTACTTAAAGAAAAGTCTCTTGGCGCCATGGCCGAAACCGAACAGGAAGTCGGCCATTTTGAACATTTTGAATTAATCGCATAATTTTGGAGCAATTTATGCCATTCCATCGGCAGTTAATTCAGCCCGAACTGTAACGTGCACCCAAGTGTGTTATACATCAAAATGTGCGTCTCCATCCTGCGACTACGCGCATTACTTTTCTCTTTCAAAAGTGTTACCGTGGCTACGCTAGACGCCAAAAAGCGCGCCACCCCTTCATCTGATTGGTCCATATTTGATAGTTCCCCAAAAGTCACCAAATTTTGCATGCAAGTCAGGCCTGGTGATAAATTTGATATTTCATGGTTTGCATTAATGGGCGTGGCCTAATGGCTCAACAGCGCCACCTGGAAAACTTTTCTTTACCATAACTTTTGAATGTTTTGACATAAAGAGTCGTGGGTGGTGTCATCGGACTCGGTATTGAGTCCTTGAGCTTCTTTGGCCTGAATTAGCCCCGCCCCTTCTTCTGATTGGTTGTCCCTATTTTCTGCTATAACTTTTGAATGGTTTGACATAGTAGTCGTGGGTGGTGTCATGTCTGATATGCTTATGGGGGGCGGTGGCCGTGAGTGCGAGGGCCCGTTCATCGCTGCTTGCAGCTTTAATTTTAATTGCAGTTTTAATAGCAGGAAATTCTGAAAAAAGCTGTGTTTTGAGGAAGACCTGAGGAAGTTCTAGCTTTAACCCTTGCAAGGACTCAAGCCATCAAAAATACAATGGATTTAAAAGTATTGTTTTCTAAAATACAAAGCTTTAAATGACCTTAAGAAACACATTTTTCCAACATTGCCAAGACACCATACAATCCAAGAATGTAGGTCCTCATTTCCAAAAGTATCACAAAGCAGAATGGGAAATAGTTTTTATTGCCTTTATTATATAGTACAGGTGAAGCTTGACAGGACATAAGGAAAAGAGAGCAGAGGACTGACATGCTGTTAAGATCCAACTGGCAGGAAATTAAACTGGGGACTTTGTGATTGATGACATTAGTAATAAGTATCTTAACAAGTGAACTATGATAAAGCACCTCTATCCTAAAGTCTAAAATACAGTATATTCCTCTGTGGAAAAAGTATATCGATTTAATAACAGCAGGGATCAAAATAATTTTGTTTGACTGGCACACATTTTTAGGTGAAATATTTATAACCAAATATTTTTAGCCACATCATTGATGTTTTAACTGTATAACGAGAGTAAACTATGCATTCTCAACAGTTAGTGCATTTTTTTTGTAATTTATCACACAATGGATTTATTATTAGGGCCCGAGCACTGAAAGTGCGAGGACCCTATTGTATCTGTGATGTTTATTATTATTATTATTATTATTATTCTCGCCGTAAATGAATTGCCTTTTTGGAGGCCTTAAAATGCTCAAAAACTCACCAAATTTTGCACACGCTTCCAGAGTCGCGTAAAATTACGTATTTTATGGGCGACAGGCATGGGTCCACAAGAATGGGCTCTATAGCGCCATCTATTTTATGTTTTTTGACGAGCCCCACAATATGGTTTGACTTACAGCAATGACCTTTATGTGTGTGTTATATTAGACAAAGAGCTACAAAAAAGTCTCTTGGACCCATGGTCTAAGTTACACAGGAAGTCCGGCATTTTGAACAGAAAATGTCATTTTTCATGAATTCTGATCATTTCTAGGCCTAGTACTTTAACGAACTCCTCCTAGAGATTTTATCGAATTGGCTCACAACTTGGTTTGTACAATCTAGACACATGGCCGACGCTAAATTGCGAAGCTTTTAAGTTTCTGCCAGAGGGCTTGACCGTAGTGATCCGGCGAAGTTTGAGGTCATTTTTAAGCTTCGCCATCAAACATCAATTGGCTGTAATTCAGCAATACATGATTTGATGTGGTCGAAAACGTATGTGCATGATTGTAGGTTGGGCCTGAACCCATCTATGGTGGAATATTCAGGATCGGTTGTAGCGCCACCTGTTGGCACCAGGAATTGTCATGTCTTCTAGTTTGCATCTGTGCTCCAAACGAGATCAGTTTCTTGATCTCAAAGTTAGTGAGATAATAGGTAAGGCATTGACGATGAGTGACAGAGAAAACTGTAAGTTTGTGTCAAAGGGCGTCGCTGTCAGAGGTTGTCAAATTTCGGGGTCTCGCCATGAACATAAAAGTTGTTGTAACTTAAACATAATTGGTCAGAATGAACCCAAATTCAATACATTCAATCGGGCTTGCATTCTGAACAAGTGGATATGACAATCTTGGATGAACTCCATAGCGCCACCTTTTGGTCAGGTATACATTTTTCATCAAATTATGTGCTTTAGTTGCTGTTTGGTTTATCCAATCTTAATGCGATTGACACATTTGATTGGCAGTAGGTTCCTTGTTGACTGTGTCGCGTATCGTGGTTATTTCTTGAAAGGAATTGGCATTTTTATGTCACTCTGTATTTCTGGAAAAATATTAATTAAAAATCAAAGATTTTGTGTAAGGAAAATCAAATGACAGTTTCAGATAGCTTACAACAGGAGTAAAAAATCATACACTGTAACATATTGTGTTTGAAAAACTTGGTCACTCTAAAAATTAAAAAAATGAACTAATAACGTAAAAAGCTATGTCTTTGTCAATAAATGTCATAGACATATGGGACTTCATAAGTATATTGTTTACTGTATTTTGAAAATGTCCTGTGATTTTGATAAACCTAATCATTAGACGTGATTTTAAATGAATATTTATGTGTGATCAGACTGTGTCTCAGTCAGATCCAGCAGGACTGCTGCCGCTGAGAAGACTGCTGCAGCAGCACTGGGAGGGGAGGGGAGGGGTTGAGCTCCCGCGGGGGGAAGGTGGGGGGATGAGTGCAGTTTGGAATGCGCGCGCAGCTCTTCGGGGGAGGGGGGGTGGGGCGCGGCCGCCATCTTGGACCGGGCGCCGATCGATGCGGCCGCCATCTTGGACAGGGCATTATTTGCGTCTTAGTGCATCATTTCTACTGAGCAAGGTTTCTCCCGGACTACAATCATTCATAACTCCCAGACTCTTTACCCGATTTCCACACAGTTTGGTTTGTACAAACGGCAGAGATGTAGTTATGATACAGGATGCTGTCACACGTTAAAAATACGTACATTTATTCTGAAAGACTTTGTATTATGCTCTTTTACAAAGACATATGGTTTTTGTATAAATTGTATAAGGAAATAAGTTTGATTGTTTATTTGAATTTATTTTAAGAGGAGAGGGGTGTGTTGTTGTATTTATATATATATATATATTTATTTATTTATTTAGTTGAGAGTGAGAGTGACCTCATGCAAATATCTGAGATTAATTCCAATATCTGCTCAACAAACCACTTGCTCAGAAGTTGTTGTCTGTGTTTTGAAATATGTATACACTGTTGACATCCCACTTGCATTGGTTGTCGCTGTCTTGCCTGTCTCACTTACTGTTTTTTTTTTTGTTTGAGTCATTTTTCTTTCTTTTCTATTATTATCATAGCCTGTAATTCCTGTATATAATCGAATTGAATCAATGTATTTTACAATTAGCTGTGATGTACAATAATTGTCATTAAAACCGATAATATTCCTATTTGTTTTAATTGAAATGAGAGAAAAACATTTAATTTTATTAAAATAGAAAAATAATATTTATAGCTTATAGGCTATAAAAAATAATGTTCATTAAAGCAGTATATAAATACCATGTTATAGCTATCTGTTTCTGGTTATTTTCATATAAAAGTACGTTTTTCAATGTTTATAATTATTCACAAGTATGCAGTGTTATAACTACATCTCTGACGTTCATAACAAACTAAACTGTTAGAAAATCTTTAAAGGGGGACCTATTATGAAAAACACGTGTTTTCTTGTTTTAACATATTTAAAGTGGTCTCCCCTCAGCCTGCCAACACAGAAAAGATGAAATCCCATGAAAATCTGCAAGATCTGCTCGCCCCCACCCTTACAGAGTCCCCCAGTGTCACGTGGTTTCTGTGAGCCGTTAAGATTGGTGCATTTTCTTTACGTCACCAAAATGCACACCACCCCTCGGTCTCCTCCGCTGTTGAAACCACGCCCACCACCAGCTCTGCCGCTCGAGCTGCAGCCATTATTACAAGCAGGGGCTGTTTCCACAGCGAGGGAGAGTTAAAATTAGGTTTTGCCTCGACAAGGCGGTGCCGAGAGGGAGAGAGAAAAAAAAGGCGCTGGAGGAAGACACGGCCAAATGTCAAAAATTGGTTGATTTATTCAGCCCCCTCCACAGCAAAGATGCGTCCGCACGTAAGTTGCAGTTCACTTTCAGGCTACACAGTGTAAATATGCAGCCTATAAACCCTGGCCGTTAAATAAAAATAAGGATTGAGATTTTAAAATTATTGATTTATAAGACACTTTATTATAATCAGTACTCGAGTTGAGGGGGGATGAGGGGGATTTCCCCCCTGAAATAAAAACGGTCCAAAATAATCATCCCCCTGTAAAACTGCCATCCCCCCTTTCCATCCCTTATGTCATTTCATCAATGAATGTGGTTTTACTGCTATTTCAACATTTAGAGTCATTACCAGAAAAATAACACCAGAAAAATAACTTATTTGACAATTTTCACCTGTTTCAAGTAAATGTTCACTTGAAATAAGTAGAAAAATCTGCCAATGGGACAAGATTTATCTTCTCATTACAAGCAAAACAATCTTGTTCCACGTGCAGATTTTTCTACTTATTACAAGTGAAAATCTACTTGAAACAGGTGAAAATTGTTGTTTTTTCCAGTGATGAGTCTTGTTTTAAGTGTAATGAGATTTTTTTACTAAAATGAGACATTTTAACTAGAAATAAGACAAATATTCTTGTTAAGATTTAGAGTTTTTGCAGTGATCCGTGTTACTTATCCTGTGAAGGACAGAGTCATATTGATAAGTTCAGAAAAGTGTTTTTTATTGTTGTGTTTTGATGTATTTGATGTAAGCCCAGTGGATATTTAAAGCTTACAGAAGGCTGCATTTAACTGCTGCTATGTCATTCCTGCAGTATTTCTGCAGGTGTTTTGGTCACTGCTATTATTTGTAATATATTATATTATTTGTAATCAGCACAATTATCTGTCCCCATATGATCAAATCCACCATCCCCCCTGATTTTTTTTTTTTACAACTCGAGTACTGATTTTAATTATTTACTGATTTTGAAATGATTTATTTGGGCAACAAATGGGATAGCCTATAATCATTCAATTAGTATGTATATGAATACAAGGCCAAATCAAGTGAGACAAAGGCTACACTATCTTCCTGTATGAACTATACTGTATGAAAAAACACTGTAAGCATATTGGCTGTTCAAAGGTGGTGATGGTGATGACACCAGTCCTGCTGTTGCTTCAGGTATTAACGTTTTACTACCTCCTCTCGAAACACTGAGCCAGGCCTGGTGAAAAATTTGATATTTAATGGTTTGCATTAATGGGCGGGACCTAATGGCTCAACAGCGCCCCCTAGAAAACTTTGTGCCTCAAGCCCCACAATACGGTTTGACGTACATGCACCAAAATCGGTACACACCTGTATCATGTCACAACTTAAAGAAAAGTCTCTTGGCGCCATGGCCGAAACCGAACAGGAAGTCGGCCATTTTGAACATTTTGAATTAATCGTGTAATTTTGGCGCAATTTATGCCATTTCTTCGGTCATTAATACGGCCCGAACGTAACGTGCACCCAGGTGTGTTATACATCAAAACGTGCGTCTCCATCCTCCGACACCACGCATTACTTTTCTCTTTCAAAAGCGTTACCGTGGCGATGCTAGACGGCAAAAAGCGCGCCCACCCTTCATCTGATTGGTTCAGACAGAAAAAACTTTGCGCCTCAAGCCCCATAATACGGTTTGACGTACATGAACAAAAATCGGTACACACCTGTATCATGTCGCAACTTAAAGAAAAGCCAGGCCTGTCGATACATTTGATATTTCATGGTTTGCATTAATGGGCGTGGCCTAACGGCTCAACAGCGCCCACTAGAATACTTTTCTCTGCCATAACTTTTGAAAGGTTTGACATAAAGAGTCGTGGGTGGTGTCATCGGACTCAGTATTGAGTCCTTGACCATAATTGGCGAAAATTAGCCCCGCCCCTTCTTCTGATTGGTTGTCCCGATTTTCTGCTATAACATTTGAATGTTTTGACATAGAGAGTCGTGGGTGGTGTCATGGGACTCTGTAATGAGTCCTTGAGCTTCTTTGGCCTTAATTAGCCCCGCCCCTTCTTCTGATTGGTTGTCCCTTTTTTCTGCTATAACTTTTCAATGGTTTGACATAGGAAGTCGTGGGTGGTGTCATTTCTGATATGCTTATGGGGGGCGGTGGCCGTGAGTGCGAGGGCCCGTTCATCGCTGCTTGCAGCTTTAATTAATCTTAAATTGTGTTTGAAATCTGGTTAGGTCCAAAATAATTACATGATAGTCTAGTATTTTTTTTGTTATAAAATTAAATGTTTTCCTGCTTTTAGAGGTGCTGATCGATTACAAATAGATTCAAAAGTAATCAATGAGAATGCCAAATGTATTTTTCCTATACAAACACCAGTCATGCGTACATATGTCTCTTACTGCTGGATCTAAACGGGGCCAACTGAAGCTGGGATGGTTCAGTGCTGGTCAGGTATGTCCAGTACTGGAGTTGAGGGGGGATGAGGGGGGATGCCATCCCCCCTGAAATAAAAACGGTCCAAATCATCCCCCCTGAAATAAAAACGGTCCAAATCATCCCCCCTGAAATAAAAACGGTCCAAACCATCCCCCCCTGAAATAAAAACGGTCCAAATCATCCCCCCTGAAATAAAAACGGTCCAAATCATCCCCCCTGAAATAAAAACGGTCCAAATCATCCCCCCCTGAAATAAAAACGGTCCAAATCATCCCCCCTGAAATAAAAACGGTCCAAATCATCCCCCCCTGAAATAAAAACGGTCCAAATCATCCCCCCTGTAAAACTGACATCCCTCCTTTCCATCCCTTATGTCATTTCATCAATGAATGTGGTTTTACTGCTATTTCAACATTTAGGCCCAATCCCAATTCAACTTCACTCGCCCTTCTTTTCTTCACTCGCCCTTCTTTTCTTCCCTACCCCCTAAAAAAGAAGGGGGAGATTTTAGGGCACTTGAGATCTAGGGCACTTGGCCCAGGTGCCTGTCCCATTTCTCCTACTCCCCCTCGTTTCCATCCCTAACCTGATCAGGAAGCAGAGAGCCAAAAGCTGTTTTAATTTCAGCTGTAGCGCTGTTAATATGGCACTTTATTAAGTTTTAATATTTTTTCAGGTATAAAGGTAACCTTTAAGATCCCCAACCGGGGCTCAGTTTATCCAGTGCTTTAAGTGGACAAAAATAAGTGCTGGTACTCCCCTTATTCAACTGATGTCAGGTAAATTAGGCGGTGGGTAACAGCAGATGATTAAGTGATATATTTAAATACTAGGACATTATCCTGATTTTTAAAAAGAAAATTGTTTTATTGAATTTTCCAAACAAATTATGTGACACAAGAAAACACTCACATTCACTGGTAGACAGTACTCGAGTTGTAAAAATAAATCAGGGGGGATGGTGGATTTTATCATATGGGGACAGATAATTTGTGCTGATTACAAATAATATAATATATTACAAATAATAGCAGTGACCAAAACAGCTGCAGAAATACTGCAGGAATGACATAGCAGCAGTTAAATGCAGCCTTCTGTAAGCTTTAAATATCCACTGGGCTTACATCAAATACATCAAAACACAACAATAAAAAACACTTTTCTGAACTTATCAATATGACTCTGTCCTTCACAGGATAAGTAACATGGATCACTGCAAAAACTCACAATCTTAACAAGAATATTTGTCTTTCTAGTTAAAATGTCTCATTTTAGTAAAAAGAGAGAACAGAGAACTGTGAGCTCATGAGAAGTCCCGGTACGCCGTAAAAAGTCCCTGTACGCCAGAGGCTAATATTGAGAAGTGGGGGTACTCCATACCGCTGCGTACCGGCCCACTTAAAGCACTGAGTTTATCCAAATAACGCCTGTTAAGAAATTTGCTCCGAAATTTAGAGATTTCTGCCTGCCGGCTCCGGAGTTTGGGTCCGCGTTAAATCGACGCAGAGCCTACGACGTAGGGTACGGCGTACGGCGCGCGTCGCCGCGTACATCGACGCAGACCTTACGGTTACATAACCTCCGCCGTAGGCTCTGCGTTGGTGTAACGCGGAACCATAAATCCCTTTATTCTGGCGTGATCTTCGGCAAAGTGTGTAAATTACCCAGATAACAGCTGGATTACTTTGTGGTTTCTGAAGACTATTATATCAGAAACATCCAAAACAAATCTGACGAGTCACAGGATTATTTCTCTCTATTTCTCTGAGACGAGTCTGCCTGTTTGCCCTCGGTCGGCGAGTCAAATCGACGCAGAGCCTACGGCGTAGGTTACGTAGCCTACGGCGTAGGTTACGTAGCCTACGGCGTAGCTTACGTAGCCTACGGCGTAGCTTACGTAGCCTACGGCGTAGCTTACGTAGCCTACGGCGTAGCTTACGTAGCCTACTGCGTAGGTTACGTAGCCTACGGCGTAACCTAACTGCCTTTACTCCGGCGCGATCTTAGCGAACAACGGACAAAAAAGGGATGATGTACATTCACTGAGTGAATATTATGAAAGTAAAATATTGGTTTGCAACTAGAAATGTAATCAAAATGCATTTTTAACTCAAAATATTGATTTTATTCACAAAAAAATAAGAAATGTCCGCCATGTTTTTTTTTTTTGATTCAGTCCGCAAATGACGACGAAAAGCATTCTGGGAAATTTTCATACCCCCTCGCTCGCCAAGTCAGCATCTGAAATCCCTCGATTTGAAGGGGCTATTCTCAGCCCCTAGCCCTCGTTATGCCCCCTCCCCCTTGGTGAAAAGAGGAATTGGGACACCACTACCTTCACGGGAACGCGCAAAAGTTAGGGTTAGTGAAGAAAAGGAGGGCGAGGGAGAGTATTGGGAGTATTAGATTACTATTATTATTAGATATTAGAGTCATCACCAGAAAAATAACTTATTTGACAATTTTCACCTGTTTCAAGTAAATTTTCACTTGAAATAAGTAGAAAAATCTGCCAGTTTTTAGGATCTTTCCAGAACCCAGAACATAAACCCCCGAGCAATTATTATATTAACCCTTGTGCTGTCTTCGGGTCAAGGAAGGAGGAAGAGAAGAAGGGAGGAAAGAAGGAAGGAAAAACGAATGAAAAGAAGGAAAGGAAGAAGGAAGGAAGGCAGGCAGGCAGGCAGGCAGGCAGGCAGGCAGGCAGGCAGGCAGGAAGGAAGGAAGGAAGGAAGGAAGGAAGGAAGGAAGGAAGGAAGGAAGGAAGGAAGGAAGGAAGGAAGGAAGGAAGGAAGGAAGGAAGGAAGGAAGGAAGGGCGAAAAGAAGGAAGGGAGGAAAGAAGGAAGGGAGGATGGAAGGGAGAAAATAAGGAAGGAAGGAAGGAAGGAAGGAAGGAAGGAAGGAAGGAAGGAAGGAAGGAAGGAAGGAAGGAAGGAAGGAAGGAAGGAAGGAAGGAAGGAAGGAAGGAAGGAAGGAAGGAAGGAAGGAGGAAGGGAAGAAGGAATGAGAGAGCAGGAGGAAAGAAGGATAGGATAATTAGGTAATTTTGACCTGAAGACAGTACAAGGGTTAAAGATGGCAGGTAAATGGATCATAAGGGGGTAGAAACCTGGACCAGGACCTGGATCATAAGGGGGTAGAAACCTGGACCAGGACCTGGATCATAAGGGGGGTAGAAACCTGGACCAGGACCTGGATCATAAGGGGGTAGAAACCTGGACCAGGACCTGGATCATAAGGAGAAACCTGGACCAGGACCTGGATCATAAGGGGGTAGAAACCTGGACCAGGACCTGGATCATAAGGAGAAACCTGGACCAGGACCTGGATCATAAGGAGAAACCTGGACCAGGACCTGGATCATAAGGGGGTAGAAACCTGGACCTGGACCTGGATCATAAGGGGGTAGAAACCTGGACCAGGACCTGGATCATAAGGGGGTAGAAACCTGGACCAGGACCAGGATCATAAGGAGAAACCTGGACCAGGACCTGGATCATAAGGGGGTAGAAACCTGGACCAGGACCTGGATCATAAGGGGGTAGAAACCTGGACCAGGACCTGGATCATAAGGAGAAACCTGGACCAGGACCTGGACCATAAGGGGGTAGAAACCTGGACCTGGACCTGGATCATAAGGGGGTAGAAACCTGGACCAGGACCTGGATCATAAGGGGGTAGAAACCTGGACCAGGGGCAACTGGATGTAAGTGAAACATTTGGAATTCACTAGTTTTCTGCATTTATTTGACAAAATGTGATCTCTCCATCATCCAAGTAACAGCAGATGAACACAATGTCCTTAAGCTGATAACCAATGTTCTCTATTGAAAATGCTGGAGGAAGTAATAAGTGGAGTTAACAGCTGGTCAATTTATTTCCCAGTGAATTGATCCAAAACACTTTCAGAATCTCTGGATCAGAGCTACTAAAAAGTTTGGGAGGAATTTTAGAATCTGCTTCATCTCAGACACATTTAAAAGGATGTCTGGTGTAAATGATTTGGTCCACAACAGTGCTGAACAATTCAGCTTTTGTTTTATCTGTCCAAAAACCATTTCCCCAGGAACATTATAGATTACCAAAGTGCTCTTTGGCTTCCGCCATGGTTGTCTTTGTCATGACGCTGTAAAGGAACCCAGTGAGAAAAAATAAAGTCTGACTTGTAAATCCATTAACCAAAACTCCGTCTGTAATCCAGTAAACCAGGAAGATACAGGAACTCAAAGATAACCCAAAAAGGGGAATCCAACTCTTAATACTGTAACTTGTACTTTGTTGAAAATCAGAGAAGTTCGGGGTTGTACACGCTGATAACCAGAAGTACGGTGGGCGAAAAGGGCCAAACGCACTGCAACGGCCTAATGCGTCTCAGTTAAGGAAAACGGCTTCAAGTACAGAAACGGTTCAAATTCACAAACTCAAAACGAGGTACAAAAAGAGGAACGTGGTGCAAATGAAAAAATGTTCGGCAAAAAACAAAGACAAATGCAGCATCATCAAACGCTGCAAATAGAGAAACGATGCAAAGCACAAAACGATAAAAAACAAGAAACCATCTTTGAAAGGAAAACGCTTCATAACCGGTCACTACAACCGGAAGTGTTCCAAACCTGCAGGGGGCGCTCTCGGCGTAACAGCTCAATGGACAGACACACGGGATGTAGAGAGAGACCTTTATAGCTTTATATCAATATGTGTATTATGTGCAGCCTTGTATCGTCTGGTGTAACGTTAAAATATAATAAAGAAACGTCTCGTAATGTACAGCGTTGTACAGTGATATAAACATCGTATATAAATATAGTCAGATAAAAATCACATTACCGTTCAGCTGTATGTTTAAACCATGGATATAAACACTGTGGTTCAGTCAGCAGCGCCCCCTGCAGGTTTGGAGCACTTCGAGTTGTAGTGACTGTCAGGGTTTGACACTTCCCCCCAGTTTGTGACTTTCAGTTTCTGTCTTGCCCCGCCTGTGTCCCATCTGCCCTGATTGTGTCTGCACCTGTGTCTCGTCATGTCTCGTTATCCCCTCAGTATATCTTGTCTTGTCATTCCTTGGTTCCCTGTCGGTCCGTACTGGTTCTTCCTCCATGTCTCCTCGTTGTTTTTTCCTGTTCCTGGTTTTTTGTTAATCCTGCTCTGCAGCGCTTTGTTTTTGCCTTTTTGTAATTAAACCCTTTTTGTTGTGAACTCCTGGCTCCTGCTCTCCTGCTTTTGGGTCCTCAACAACCATACCATAACAGAACGGACCGACCCAAATGGACCCAGCGGGAGAGCGCCTCACCCTAAGGGAGTTTTTGCGCCGGGCCGAGGAGGGGGAGTATGGGGACCCCCTTCTGGGAACATGCCAGGCTCGCGGTGGGCCCAGGAGCCTGCAGGCTCAGGGGAGGCGACAACGAGGGCGTCAGCGCCAGCGCCATCCCCAGCTTGTTCCGGCTCCAGCTCCTGCACCTGTCCCTGTTCTAGTGGTGGTCCCAGACACACCCGTCCCTGTTCCAGTGGTGGTCCCGGACGCACCTGTCCCTGTTCCAGTGGTGGTCCCGGACGCACCTGTCCCTGTTCCAGTGGTGGTCCCGGACGCACCTGTCCCTGTTCCAGTGGTGGTTCCGGACGCACCTGTCCCTGTTCCTGTGGTGGTCCCGGACGCATCAGCCCCTGCTCCGGTGATGGTCCCGGACCCCCTTCAGCCAGCTCCGAGGACCCGTGTCCCCCCCCAGCCAGCTCCGAGGACCCGTGTCCCCCCCCAGCCAGCTCTGAGGACCCGTGTCCCCCCCCCAGCCAGCTCCAAGGACCCGTGTCCCCCCCCAGCCCCCCTGGATGTGGACTGTGGGGACATCTGGGATCTGTCCCTTGAGGGGGGGCCAGCGCCCCGGACCCGGGTACCCCCGCAGCCGGCGCCTCGGACCCGGGTACCCCCGCAGCCGGCGCCCTGGACCCGGGTACCCCCGCAGCCGGCGCCTCGGACCCGGGTACCCCCGCAGCCGGCGCCTCGGACCCGGGTACCCCCGCAGCCGGCGCCTCGGACCCGGGTACCCCCGTAGCCCCGTCAAGTTCCAGAGCCCCGTCAAGTTCCAGAGCCCCGTCAAGTTCCAGAGCCCCGTCAAGTTCCAGAGCCCCGTCAAGTTCCAGAGCCCCGTCAAGTTCCAGAGCCCCGTCAAGTTCCAGAGTCCCGTCAAGTTCCAGAGTCCCGTCAAGTTCCAGAGTCCCGTCAAGTCCCCGAGCCCAGCCAAGTCCCCGAGCCCCGAGCCCAGCCAAGAATCCCCGTCACGCCCCCCGCCAAGACCCAGGCCCAGGCCTCGGGGACGCCCCCCCAAGCTCTCTCGCCGGCCTGCCCGGCCTCGAGGACGGCCCCCGGAACGCTCTCGCTGGTCTGCTCTGTCCCGAGGGCGGCCCCCGGAGCTTTGGCCGTGTGTGGCCTCGTTTTGATTTTTGTGAATTTGAATCGTTTCTGTACTTGAAGCCATTTTCCTTAACTGAGACGCATTAGGCCGTTGCAGTGCGTTTGGCCCTTGTCGGCCACCGTACAGAAGGCTCGGACTGAGACTAATCCAACAATGAGAAACCAGGTCATACACAGACAACAAGGTCTGGAACAAACAGTGTTGAAACTCTGACGATATGGCACTGGAAACAGTGAAGTGAGCGGCTTGAATAGAGGAGAGCACAGGTGAAGCAGATGACTTATTGATAGCCGACAGCATGATGCCTTCACACGAGCCTTGGAATAGTATAGGAACATGACATCACCACCCCATTCCAACAAGGGCCAATTAACGACGACCCGCCCACCAGCCTTGTCCGGGTTGTCCTGATGAAAAGCCGTCAGCATATCAGGATCCACAATGTGACGAGCAAGGACCCAATCACACTTTCATTAACATCCTACCTGTTCAGGAACTTCTTTATGGAAAACTCATTGACAGAAATGTCTTTCAGTTCCAGTGCCGTCTTTAAGTCTTTGGCTTTTCCTTGTGCGTTCTGAGGATTCTGTGTTGTGTGTTTGGAGTCATCTCGGCTGGGCTGCACTTCTAGGAAGAGTATCCCCAGTACTAAACTGTTTTTATTTTAGTTTGTCCAACTGTATTGGCAATGAAAGTCATCCCTGAAAGGTCATCCCTCCTCACCTCCACTTTCACGTCTATGTGGATCCACACAGAACGAAAACATGGAGTAGAAGAAAATCTCTGTGACAGTGAGCAAACCAGTGGAATTTGACCAATCAGCCATAAAATAGTATGAGAGATAATTTTGTTGAAAATGTTCATCTTCAATGAGAAAAACAAATGTTTAGCTACATATTTCAACATTTGTCCTGCTTTCAACCTAAGAAACGTGCAATGTTCAAGTCTTTTGTGATTTAACAATGACCTAAGGACCTGGCACGATCCAGATTATTTGTTTCTTATTTTATTTTAATTTCTGTAAATCAAATTTATTTTATGATTTTATATTGTTTTTATGGTTACAGGACTGTCTCAGAAAATTAGAATATTGTGATAAAGTTCTTTATTTTCTGTAATGCAATTAAAAAAACTAAAATGTCATACATTCTGGATTCATTACTAATCAACTGAAATATTACAAGCCTTTTATTATTTTAATATTGCTGATCATGGCTTACAGTTTAAGATTAAGATTCCCAGAATATTCAAATTTTTTTAGATAGGATATTTGAGTTTTCTTAAACTGTAAGCCATGATCAGCAATATTAAAATAATAAAAGGCTTGCAATATTTCAGTTGATTTGTAATCAATACAGAATGTGTGACATTTTTGCATTACAGAAAATAATTCAATTCAATTCAATTCAATTTTATTTATATAGCGTCTAATACAACAGAGTTGTCTCTAGACGCTTTACAGAGACCCATACCCAGAACATGACCCCCGAGCAGTTATTACATAAACAATGGCAGGTAAAAACTCCCCTAGTGGGAGAAAAACCTTAAGCCAAACAGTGGCAAGGAAAAACTCCCCTTTAGGAGGGAAGAAACCTTGAGCAGGACCAGGCTCATCAGGGGGACCCTCCTGCCGAGGGCCAAAATAAAGGACTTTATCACAATATTCTAATTTTCTGAGACAGTCCTGTAGATAGTTTTTTAAGTTTTGATGTAGTTTGTTTTGTTTACTGCTGCTGTAGTAAATCAAAAAATATTTGCTGATAATATGAGGGAGATATGATATTTATTCTGTTCTTTCTACGTTCTCCTGTATGATGGGGGTTAGTTTAGCTCGTGTGGTTGGGATGTCGGCCTAACAAGAGCACGGCGCTCTAAGAACAGCCGGGGGCATTCTGTACCTCATTATCAGGAGGAAGAGTCATCTTTGCTCGCCAGTGCAGAAGTCTGTGACTCATTTCCTTCCTTTGATTCTCATCAGCATTAACGTTTTTACAGATCTGTGCCACTGCTCATCGTCCGTGACTGATCTGATCTGTCCCTGCAGGGAATCCCTGCATCGCTGGGGATTTCAGCATGCTTCATAGTGGAGCAGGGAAATGGTCCCCAGTGGAATGTTCACCAGTGGAACGGTAACCAGTGGAATGGTCAAAAGTAAAACATTCACGTTTACATCCAGTCAAAATTGGGGTTATTGCTAATATTCCGGTTACTGAAACATTGGGAATATTCCGTTTACATGGTGATTAATCATTCTGGATATCTGGATCAAACCAGCGACGCACGGAGAACATCATGACACAATTCCCGTCATTTCTGCTTCTTCTTCCTGTATCCAAATCCAAAACAAATGCTGCTTCGCGCAACTTTTCTCTCACCTTCTTTTAAATCTTCTATCCCGGTACTTTCTACCGTCTACAAATGCAGAAATGTTCATATCCTTCATTACATTTATGAAGTGATTAGTCTCCTCCTGGTCTTGGTTTCTCCGTGTTTATAAGAACTTCCTGGACTCAAAAGACCAGGATTCCTTGTGAACAGAGCATGTGCAGAAAACTAATTCATGTTCCGTTTGATGGGGATATTCTGTTTGGCGTTTACATGACCCAATATTCAGGTTTTAAAAGGAGTAACCCAGGGCTCATATTCGGGTTTTTAAAAACCCCAATATGAGCAAATTCTGGTTATTCAAAGGGGTTATTGGTGTTTACATGGCCGTGCAAATTCGGGTTATTGCCAATATTCGGGTTTTAAAAGGGTTATTGATGCATGGAAACACAGTCACTGCGTTTACATGCAGTCAATGATTTTACTTATTGGTCCTTTCAATTCCCAGCAGGGCCGCCGCAAGGGGTGTGCGAACGTGGCCTCGCGCCCCAAGGGGCCTCGCGCTATGGGCCGTTTTTTTTTTTTTTCAAATTTTTTTTCTTTGTTTTTTCCCTTATAGATATCAACAGTCACGTTCCATTACAGACCTAAATGTGTACTAGTCTGTGCATATCAATAAATATATGTGCAATGATGCGCGTGTCCGTTGTTCAATACAACTGATCAGACCAAGCGCAGACACAAGCTGCTCTGATCCAGACGGTGGAGTTGGAACAAACTGTCACACAATGTCGAGAGAACGAGACAGAATCAGGAAATTTCCATCAGAGGATGAAAAAAGAAAAAAAACGAAAGAAAATGGAGTGTAATGCCTCTCTGAAAGGCTCATTTGATAAATTTGTTACAAAAATCACCGATCCGACCGGGTCTCAAGCAGCCGTGGGGCCCCACGTTGAGGCAAGCCCAGATGATGATGAGGCAGGGGAAGGTATGCAGTATTTTGATAATTGGAGAGTTAAAATTGCGCATATAGACACCCAAAAATTTTGCGCCTTTTTTTCTCTTTTGTGTATGTTTGTAGGCCGGAGCTTAGGAGCTGCGTGCTGACCTGCAGTCCCCCCCTCTGATCATCCCACTGCTGCTTCCACCCTTCTGTGTAGATGTCTTCTATATGCTTGCTGACACTTTCTCTTTTCCTGCTCTGCCCAGTCTGGCCTTCAGCAGGAGGGTCCCCCCTTATGATCCAGGTCCTGGTCCAAGTTTCTTCCTCCTAAAGGGGAGTTTTTCTTGCCACTGTTTGGCTTAAGGTTTTTCTCCCACTAGGGCAGGGGTCGGCAACCCGCGGCTCTTTAGCGCCGCCCTAGTGGCTCCTGGAGCTTTTTCAATTTCAACTTTTTTCTCAACATTTTGACTTTTTTCTCTCGAAATTGTACTTCAACATTAATCTCGACATTTCGACCTTTCTCTCTAAATTTTGACTTTTTTCCTCAACATTTCAACTTTTTTCTCAACATGTGAATTTTTTCTCAACATTTCGACTTTTATCTCAACATTTTTCTCGAGATTGTACTTCAACATTAATCTCGATATTTCAACCTTTTTCTCTAAATTTTGACTTTTTTCTCAACATTTCGACTTTTTTTCTCGACATTTTGACTTTTTTCTCAACATTTCAAATTTTTTTCTCAACATTTCAACTTTTTTCTCAACATTTCACCTTTCTCCATTTGCCTTCATTCTAAGGCTTATACAAGACTTTTAATTTTTTGCGGCTCCAGACATATTTGTTTTTTAAGTTTTTGGTCCAATATGGATCTAAATCATTTGGGGTTGCCGACCCCTGCACTAGGGGAAGTTTTTACCTGCCATTGTTTATGTTATGTTTATGTAATAATTGCTCGGGGGTTTATGTTCTGGGTCTCTGGAAAACGCCTAGAGACAACTTCTGTTGTAATAGACGTTATATGAATAAAATTGAATTGAATTGAACCAGTGGGACCCTCACGACTGAAAGGGTCACCAGTGGGTCGGTCACCAGTGGGTCGGTCATCAGTGAAATGTCCTTTGGGGATACTTAACAGGAACCTTTTTTCCTCTAAAACAGTGGTCTCCAACCCTGTCCTACATGTCTTACATGCTGCCTTGCATCATCACACCTGATTCTAATTAATGGCCGTCATCAGCTTGTCATCAAGGTCTGGACAAGTCTGTTAATGACAGTCATTTGTATCAGGGTGTGCTGAAGCAGGAAACATCTAAAACATGCAGGACACCGGACCCTGAGGACCAGGGTTGAAGACCACTGCTCTAAAACTGTGGATCATTTTATTTTGGATAAGCATTTTCAGCCCAGAGTGCATCCTGCACTTGCTAATACATAGTTGCATGATTGTCGCCAGTTTTACGTTACTTCCAGAGCATATTCTGCTGTAGAGGAACAGCTATTTTTTCATGCTTTTGTGGAATGCTTATCTTTTCTATTCCTCAGCAGCCATTGTGTCTCAAATGAATGGGCAACTGATGGCTGAGCTATTATAACTGTAGAGCTAAGCACTATTGTTGATTTATTTTTAATGAGTTTTCCAATTATACAGACAATAATGCCCATTAGAAGTTATCCAAGAGAGCAGCTCTGAGCAGTACCGTACAATGTCTATTTCCAGCTGCATCATAGTGAGACTCTTGAGCCGTACTTTTACATAGGACGTCTTTACAAAAAAGTGGTATTCAGGTAGGGATTTAGACTACATTGTCTTTGTATGGAAACAAAAGTTTTGTATCACTTTCAGGGTTGCAAGCAGCTCTTTTTACATTTTAGCACGAAGCTGTAGGCGAGTGTGTTTGTATCAGTTGAATAGTGACAGGAACATTAATCACTGATTGTGGGCAGACACAGATCAATGTCCAGCCCCTGCTGGGAGCTGAGTCCTCAAGTGACAGGCTGTAAATCAGCATTTATTTGTTGGATCACAGGAAGCTTCAGCAGCTGATGGTGGCAGCTACTGTCACAACAGTCTCACATCTGGAAACAAAATCATCCTCAAATGTACAACTCTTCTAGATCTTTACAATACACTGAAGACATGATGGTCTAAAACGTATGACTGAAACAGAGGTATTTGAATAGGCTAGACCAGGGGTCGGCAACCCAAAATGTTGAAAGAGTCATATTGGACCAAAAACACAAAAAAGTTGAAATGTCGAGAAAAAAGTTGAAATTTCGAGAAAAAAGTCGAAATTTCGAGAAAAAAGTTAAAATGTCAAGATTAATGTTGAAGTACAATCTTGAGAAAAAAGTCAAAATGTCAAGAAAAAAGTCGAAATGTCGAGAAAAAAGTCGAAATGTCGAAATTAATGTTGAAGTAAAATCCCAAGAAAAAAGTCGAAATGTCGAGAAAAAAGTCGAAATGTCGAAATTAATGTTGAAGTAAAATCCCAAGAAAAAAGTCGAAATGTCAAGATTAAAAAGGAAAGGAAAAAGGAAAAAAAAGGAAAAAAAGAAGAAAAGAAGAAAAAAAGAGAAAAAAAGGGAAAAAAGAAAAAAAGAAGTAGAAAATAAATTAAAAAAGTCAAACATTTTTGAAAAAGCTCCAGGAGCCACTAGGGCGGCGTTAAAGAGCCGCATGCGGCTCTGGAGCCGCGGGTTGCCGGCCCCTGATCTAGACAAATCTCTGTAGGCTACGGTCATCTGTGATTAAAGCATTCATAGTCTGAGCATTTTCAGGCTCCTAATTCTACCTCTAGTGCAGCTCCACACCCGGCATAGCTCCTATATTTGAGAAGAGACTTGAATATCAGTAAGTGAAAATAACCAGATTTAGATTTAGATAGTGTTCTTTCATTGGTTGAAGTCGTGGAGGCTTGCCGATGGGCGGGGCTAGTGTTTAGCATTTATGCCCTTTTAGTACAATTGTATAATTTTGGTGAGGAAAGAAATTCCATGGTATATTTTTAATTTGGGAAAAGAAAAACGTTCAAAGTAAAGTCAGAAGACATTGTTCTGTTCTGTTCTACCAAGCAAAAAGAAAATTGTACTGATTTCAATAAATTGATGCAATGTCTGAACATTTATTGTGGCAGACTTGCATGACTTTTTCTTTGGGATCTTACAAACCGGATTCGGTTGAAGTTGGGAAATTAGACAGTAGTGAGTCCTGAGCAAATCCTTCAAAACTGGCGATTCATTTTAGTTCTGGGTCATGGGTCCTTGTCTCTATTAACTCGTTCACTTCTTCCCTGCACCTGCTAACTGCTAACTGCTAACTGCTAACTGCAAAAAAGAGACCAGACAACATGTCACTAATGTGTGACTGATATTCTGAGTGTATTTTTCTGACTATATAAAATTAAACAGTGGATTATTGCTGTAGGAAAAGCAACAGGCCTGTTTATTTTCTAATCGATATGAGCTACGAACAAACGAATCACTCTGCTTCTCGCAGTGACGTGCTTCCACTCATAAATGAGCAAATTCCTCATTTTGGGACTCCCAGTCCAGGGAGATGCTTCCTGAACAGGGGCTGAAATGTTTCTGCTGCTCTGCTCCGGTCGACTCTGAGCTACGATATAGAAAGAAATATACATGTTATGTTAGTATGTTAAACGTGATCATAAGCTTAATGAACAAATGTTTAGCCAGTTCTGCCACAGCTCGAGCTGCAACAGAGCAAGTGAAATAACACATAGGCTGTGAAGCACAACTTTAGACACGTTGGAATTGTAATTTTGAATAAACTTTAAGGTTTTTTTGCATTCATTTTCTATGTGTGAGTATGTATTTTTTCAAAGAAGAGAGGTTTAAGTTGTGCAACTACATTTTGTACTTACTTATTTAATCCTAATTCAATTTCATTCCAGTCAAAATCCTCCACGGGGGGATATCCATCAATTAATGTTGCACTGTTTAAAATTACTTCAATGTTTTTGTTGCCTTTGTATTTATCCACTAAGATTAGTTAACGGTATCATGCGAGAGTTTGAGAATTTTCTCTTTACGTCCTGCATGTGGAAATACTCTTATTTTCACTATTAATTGTCGCCATAAATTCCACTGTTCTGTGTTAAAGTGATCCATCAGGATCATTCAAGTAAAAAGTTTCTTTCAGACCACATTTCTTCCTGGAAGATGATAATTTACCACTCTCCTATCAGAGTTTAATAAAACAGTCCCACACAATAATTTGCCCTTCTGAAACAGGAATATCTTTTCAGAATGTATCAACTGACCAGCTTGATTGAGGAATGAGAAGCTCACCAGTGTGAAGTAAATCGCTGGCAGCTGAAACAGATTAATCCCTGCAATACTTTTTCATTGGAAAGATCTTATTCGGCTCAGTTTGATCAGCTATTAACTGGTTTGGCATAAACATCAACATAGATAATAATTTGTTTACATGTTTGAATATCCGTACATTTACCTATAAAACTATGCACTGTATTTCAGGAATTCCACTCATGAACAATACCCCAAGACGCTTCAAGAGCTTTCACGACTTAGTTCATTTCCTCTGGACCAAATCACTTGAAGAAGATCGTACTTTGTGGAGCACGACTGCTTGATGTCTGACCTGACAAATACTGTACATGTGGATTCATTATCAACTCTTTATATTGCTTCTCTGCCTGTTGTAAGTGTGATACCAAAGTAGGACAGTGCTGCACCAACCAGACAGAACTGTAAACTATGGGCTTTATCTCAATGTCAATCCACGGAAACCAAAATCAATTCAGCCACCCAACTTACTCCGGATCACCGAGTATGTGTAAAACCAACTCCAGGTATGGATAATGGGGTTTATATCATCCCACTTCCTAAATCCAAACAAACAGAGTTAAATGTCGGTTTTGGATTAAATGGATGCCTAAACATCCAGGAGATCAATAAAATAAAATAAATGTATGTTTGCAGGCCAGAGTTTCAGGAGCTGCATGCTGACCTGCAGTCCCCCCCTCTGATCATCCCACTGCTGCTTCCACCTGCCTGCAGTCCCACCCTCTGATCATCCCACTGCTGCTTCCACCTGCCTGCAGTCCCACCCTCTGATCATCCCACTGCTGCTTCCACCTGCCTGCAGTCCCACCCTCTGATCATCCCACTGCTGCTTCCACCTGCCTGTGAGGATGTCTGGTAGATTCCTGCTGACATCCTGACCTGCAGTCCCCCCTCCCACCACCTCAGTGTCTGCTGTCTACATGTGTTTATATAGTCATCCCTGTACACCATTTAGCCATTGTGTCTGTGCCCTTTCTCTGTTCTTCATTCTCTCTGTCTGTTTTCTCTTTTCCTGCTTTGCCCAGTCTGGCCTCCGGCAGGAGGGTCCCCCCTTATGATCCTGGTCCTGCTCAAGGTTTCTTCCCTCCTAAAGGGGAGTTTTTCCTTGCCAATGTTTGGCTTAAGTTTTTTCTCCCACTAGAACTTTTTTTTAACTTGTAGCACTTTGAGATTGGTTTTTAATGAAAAGTGCGCTAGAAATAAAATGTATTATTATTTATTATTATTAATGGGCTGCTGGGTTTTGCCGAGCCTCCAGGGGGAAATGGGAGTGGTGAGAGATTGATTTCAATCAATTTCAATTTCAATTTTATTTGTATAGCGTCTAATACATAACCCCCGGGGAATTATTACATAAACAATGGCAGGTAAAAACTCCCATAGTGGGAGAAAAGCCTTAAGCCAAACAGTGGCAAGAAAAATCATAAGGGGGGACCCTCCTGCCGAGGCCAGACTGGGGGGGTTGGGCATGTGGAAGCAGCAGCGGGATCACCAGAGGGGGGATATATATTGTTTTTCGGCACTACCTTGTTCTCTATAGCTGATATAACATGAATTACTCCTATGTGGGATCAATAAAGTTCTTATTTTTGCCATCTGAGAAAAAATTAAATATATTATATTTGGTACCTAACTGCTGGTCCGTACTGTTTGTTCCTCCGTATTTTCTACCCTGGTTTTTGAATTTTTTTATTCTTGTTTTAAGAGCTTTGGTTTCCCAAGTATATTAGTGCGTGTGTGAATGAATAAATGAGACGTAAAACGTATATTTCTTTGTAGAAAGGCGCTTTATGAAAATAAGTCCATTTACTTGTATTAGTTTCCAGCGCAGTCTTGAACATCCAATATGGCGGCGACGTTGACGTACGGCTCAGCGCTCGATGGCGGCGTCTACGTACTGTATATATGTCTATGGAGAGGAGAAATGCCCAGGACTGACTTAGGTAGGAGCACTGGGTGATAAAATGGGAAAAAAACGGGATAAAAATATTTTTAAAAAAAATAAAAAAAATCTGGCAATGAGAGTGAGTGGAACAGGGGACTTAATAGTGTCAGAGTGATGAGCGGCAGGTGTGAGTGATCAGTCCATAATGGGTGAGTGGAGTGTGTCCATGAATGAATGAATGACAGGGGAAGCAGAGTGCAGGTTGTGACACACATACCCGACTCAGATGTTGTTCGGCTTCTCTACATGGAAAATATCCTTTTATTTCAATATAGCTGTCTGGCCCGGGGCAACATTTCCAGCTTCCCTTTACAATTAATGTTGGTTGATTTTCTTCTTTTCATCAGAGCTTTTGTTTGAATATAGAGGATGAGAGAGGACCGTCAGCAAGATGCTATAAACAAAGACAGCAGCGACTATTTTCTGCTGTACCTTATTGGTTCTATTTGACGAACGCACAAGTAGATCCTGCTCAGTATTGCGCCCCGGGAGAAATTCCCATGCAGAGATGCATGAGGAGAAACAGAGCAAGAGATGAAAGCATATATGTCCATTCAGGCGCAATCAGCCAAACAACACGGCACAAACATACTGAGCCTTAATTTCCATATAATTGGATCTTTGGTCTCTCCTGCAGATTAGATTTACAGTAATTAGTTTTTCCCCTTGGGGAGGGAACACAGCCAGTGTCTCAGCACCGTATTATTAAGCATTCCCCACACTGACGGGAGTAAACATTAAGAGAACAACAAACATATCCAAAAATCTGTCACACAGTAAAACTGATGAACATCTTTTGGAAGAATCTGCAGGGTTTCCTTTTTCTCACAGCATTTGTGCAGTGTATATACTGTAGGGATTAAGGAAGGTGGTGTTTAGAAATGAAAAGGTAGACGACGGCAGCAAGTTTGCTTCTAGTTGGAGCAGTTCTTTGTCACTGGAAGCGTGTTGCACAGATAAGCGTGGGCTATTATAGCCCGGCATGCATCCAGGCTGTCCCACTGCCTTATCTGCTGCCGCTGTAATAACTACCATAACCCCATCAAACCTTCAGCCCGGACGTGGGGGACAGTCTGTAGCAGTGGAGACGTGAATATGGATCCAGCACAGGACACGCAATATGGACGCTTCATTTTGGTATTACCCTTTACTCTGAGTTATATATATATATATACATATATATATATATATATATATATATATATATATATATATATATATGTATATACAGTGCCCAGCATAAATGAGTACACCCCCTTTGAAAAGTAACATTTTATACAATATGTCATTGAAAACAAACAATATTTCCAAAATGTGCACAGGTTACGTTTAATACAGCATCTGTTGAACTTTTGACTTAAAACAAAGGTTAATAATATAACTCAGATGCCATATTTTCCTTTTTTAGTCAAATTAGTGTGGTGCAAAAATGAGTACACCCCACAACAAAAACTACTAAATTTAGTACATTTAGTACTTTGTATGGCCTCCATTATTTTTAATGACAGCTTCAAGTCTCCTGGGCATGGAATGCACAAGTTGGCGACATTTGGCAACATCAATCTTTTTCCATTCTTCTACAATGACCTCTTTCAGAGATTGGATGTTGCTTGGAGAGTGATGCTCAACCTGTCTCTTTAGAATTCCCCAAAGATGTTCAATTGGGTTCAGATCAGGTGACATACTTGGCCACGGAATCACTCTCACCATGTTCCTTTTCAGAAAGCCAGCAGTGGCTTTAGATGTGTGCTTAGGATCATTGTCGTGTTGGAAAAGGGCATGACGACCAAGGGCAAGAAGTGGTGGAAGCATCTTAGTTTTCAGTATAGAGCAGTACATTTCTGAATTCATGATGCCATCAATGAAATGCAGCTCCCCAACACCAGCAGCACTCATGCAGCCCCACATAAGGACACTACCCCCTCCATGTTTCACTGTGGGCACCATGCACTTTTCTTTGTATTCCTCACCCTTGCGACGCCAGACAGTGTTGAAGCCATCGGTTCCAAAAAGATTGATTTTGGTCTCATCACTCCACAGTATAGAGTCCCAGTAGCGCTCACCTTTGTCGGCATGTGCCCTGGCAAACTCTAGACGGGCTTTCTTGTGACTGGGCTTTAGGAGAGGCTTCTTTCGAGGACGACACCCATGCATGCCATTCCTCTGCACTGTACGGCGTATTGTGTCACGAGAAACAGTCACTCCAGTTGCACTTGCTACTTCCCTAGATAATTGCAGGGAACTTGCATGCCGGTTTTCTTCAACCCTTCTCATCACAAGACGCTCCTGTCGTGGTGTTAACTTCCGTGGTCGACCTGGACGTCTCTGTGCAGTGGTTGCAGTTCCATCTTTCTTAAATTTTTGAATTACTTTTGCAACTGTATTTTTACTAATTTGTAAGGTTTTGCTGATATTCTTGTAGCCTTTACCTTTCTGGTGTAAAGAAATTATTATCTTTCGCAGATCTGGTGTCATTTCTCTTCCATGTGGTGCCATTGCGGACAGCAGGAAATGGGAAGGGGTGGTTTGCTTTAGGTAACCCCCTTTTGTAGCCACCTGCCTAATGAACACCTGTGTAATGACTAATTAGACTCACCTGTGGTTGAATGCTTGTTCAATTACACATTGGGAGCCTAAAATGTAGCTTTGCTCAGAGACCTACAGTGGGGTGTACTCATTATTGCACCACACTAATTTGACTAAAATTGAAAAATACGTCATCTGAGTTATATTATTAACCTTTGTTTTAAGTCAAAAGTTCAACAGATGCTGTATTAAACGTAACCTGTGCACATTTTGGAAATATTGTTTTTTTTTTTTTTTTTTTATTGTTTGTTTTCAATGACATATTGTATAAAATTTTACTTTTCAAAGGGGGTGTACTCATTTATGCTGGGCACTGTATATACACACACACACACACACACATATATATATATACATACACATATACTGTATATCAATGGCAATAATGTGTTTAAAGCAAATAACAAATGTCTGCTTCTTTTTTATTGCAATTTAAAGCAGCACAATGTAACTTTCAGCTTTTGTTGAGTTTGGCGGCTCCTTTGGACCAAAGCGGTAGTGCTTTACCAGAAAGAACTACATTTCCCATGAGCACCAGCGCGTACTGCTGGAAAACTCCTGTCCCCGTCGCTGCATTTGTTTTGATAGTGAATGAAATAAGACGGGACGGACTTTCAAAACTACTTTTCTGTTTTCAGCGGTCGTTTGCAGGATGGATAGTGAAGAGGTAATGTATCTATTTATGGATAAACAATATAATATGACGATGTTGAAAATCACTAAGTTCAACTTGGTTTTATTAGTGAAGTCTCCCCCGCCCCCCCCGTCCTGTTTCAGACTGATAATGCTCCCAAACTACAAACTCATACGCTAGTCCAACATACTTACTGACAAAATAAAAAAATACTTTATAACCTGTGAATAACTGAATGCCTATTCCTTATATTTTGCAGATCAGTCCTGCACAATTTTACATTCTCAGGAAAAATACTAGAACCCAAGAAGAATGTGAAAACATTGTAATGTTGATTCTTATTGAACATAGAACTCTACATTTACATTTGCATCATAACAATTGTGTCTCTCTTGTCGGACATCCCTCCTCGTCTTTCAGCTCACGCCAGCGAGTGAACGCCGGGCCAATGTTTATTCTTGTCCGGGCATTTAGCTTCTTACTCTCCCACTTTCTTTTTTCGCCTCCTCTGATAAAACTTGTATTTTCTTGGGTTTTTCCGCTGCTTGGGCCATGACACCAGCTTCTGCTGAGCTCTGATCTCCACGCCCCGCCCAGCTTTGGTCTCCACTACGAATGGGGAAGGAGGGGGAAGTGACGTATGCTGTAAAGCAGTCAAAGCCGTAAAAATGTGTAGTTTTTTAGTGTGGCAGGGTTCCTACCATGCTCCTCAAAGTTACATAGTGCCAGTGAAGGAGATACAGACCCCTCAGACCATGACAGAGGTTCATTAAACCTGTTGGAAGTTGATGTTCCATCACAATGATGATGATGAAATATTAGATTAAGCTGGAAAAGTTACATAGTACTTTAAGGTCAACAGAACATAGAGCAGTTATTTACAATCAATTTATTGATTAATTGATTAACGCCTATTATGTTCTGTAGTCTTTTTTTAAACTCGTTTCACCATAAACTGTGTTTTGCTTATTAGGAAACCCATCTTCACTGACATTATTTACTGAACCTTTGTGACTACTTCCCATGAGAAGAAGATGTTGGTTGCTCAAGTTAGAATTAAATTGAATTACACAGTATTGACATGGTAAATGTATATATCTCACATCCAACACATGACAATTGAGCTTCATGTCTGTTGTCAAATTTAGAATTTCACCGGTACTCAGTAAATCTAAGTTTATTGATGATTTTATTAATCCCCATGGGGGAATTCATTGATCATCATTAATGATAACTAATGGTACGGTCTGAAATGGTTGACAGATATTTCAAACTGTCCACGTTCCTGTGAAAGTCCAACAATTGCTCAACTATTCACGTTCCCTGTAACCTTGTATTTCCTCAGACATGTGTTCAGTTAGATGGGTGAGAGGTGAGCGTGGGCACCAAGAATCACCGCTGATATCTGAAACCAAGTTTATATTACACTGCAGGGTGGATACTGTCTCCAAGTTAGCATGTAGTTCAACATCTAATGTCAATTAAATGCCAGTTTAATGTAATTTGTTATAGTGATTAGGCAGTTATTTAATGTAACCTGATTATAAAAATGTCATTCTTTGTTATATATTCATATTCTACTGTCTTCCTTAACCTTCTCAGGCGTTTAGCATTTTAACGCCTGGGGTGTTGTGGTTGTGTGCTATCAGACTAGGGTCCCCACCCGTCCCTTGAAATACGGAATTGTTACGTATTTGTGAATTAAAAGTTGCATTCCGTGTTGAACCAATACGGACACATATTATGCTCTTATTTATTGATGTCATAATATACAGGTGAAGGTCGGAACATTTGAATATATTGCAAAACTTCATTAGTAGTAAATTCAACTAAAGGTGAAACAAATATATTATTTCCCACTACATTCAAAGTGAGATATTTCAAGCCTTTATTTGTTATAATTCTGATGATTATGGCTCACAGTTTATGAAAACCCCAAATAGAAAATCTCAAAAAATTTAAATCAATCAATAAATCAATCAATCAATAAACAATTCAATCATCAACATTATAACTAATAAAGGCTTAACATATCTTGCTTTGCATGTAATAAGACTAGTAGGTAATATATTAGTTTCTCCTTTTAAGTTGAATTATTGAAATAAATTAACTTTTACACCATATTCTTCACCTGTATCTATATTCTACATCTGGGCTGATGTTACATACATAGAATAGGATATTTCAGCTGCTAGTATGGGTGTCTGTCTGTACAGTCATGCAAGTTCAATGCTATTAAAGCTCTTTAAACTTTAAAATCAAAGCGTTTTGTTTTTTCATATAAAATAAAGACATTTCTATGCAGTTTAGAAGTTTTGGGGATGTCCCTTTTTTTTGGCGCCTGCGCTGCTGAAATCCGGGCGTCCCTTATTTCTATTTCTGAAAGGTGGCAACCCTTTATCAGACTGATAAAGACAAACCACGGAATCCAGGAAGCCAGAACACGCTAGCATCACTCACTCCAGTTCTCTGTGGTACCAGATTAGATGTTGGACTTCAGACACTCTTTCTGGGACACAGGGACACAGGGACACAGGGACACAGGGACACAGGGACACAGGGACACGGGGACACAGGGACACAGGGACACAGGGACACAGGGACACGGGGACACAGGGACACAGGGACACAGGGACACAGGGACACAGGGACACGGGGACACGGGGACACGGGGACACGGGGACACGGGGACACGGGGACACGGGGACACGGGGACACGGGGACACGGGGACACGGGGACACGGGGACACGGGGACACGGGGACACGGGGACACAGGGACACAGGGACACAGGGACACAGGGACACGGGGACACAGGGACACGGGGACACAGGGACACAGGGACACAGGGACACAGGGACACAGGGCAGCCCTGGCAGTTCTAGGCAAGAGCCGCCCAACCTCAGTCAGTGGTTTTTTTTTGGGGTAGTCGATGTTATGCATATTACACAAAAAACATTTTTTAAAGGATTCCAACGATTACCCCGTTTTATATTTTACCACACACACAAAAAAAAAGTAAAATAAATAAATAAAGACACAAAACTGAACATAACAAACCCCCCAAAACACACACAATGTAAAATACGTAATTATGAACAAGTCCCAAAGTAAGTACCAATTACCAATCAAACTCTGACTGAAGACAATAATAATAGGAAAAATAAAGTAATACAATAAAATACAGGACACACAAAACAACAACAAAAATAATAAAAAAAAATAAAATGAAATAAAATAAATAAATAAAAATTTAAATAAACAGACATACGAGGAACCTAAATAAAATAGACATGGTTAGCAATATCATACTTCCCTATAATTAAATTAAATCGAATTAAATGAATCTTCCAAGGATGTCCAAGCATTGAGTCAGTGTTGAACAGCACCCATCACGCCTACTGTAGCTCTCTAACATACATGGACTACAGCTGTGTACGTGTAGGGAAATACTGATCCAGGGCCGGAAATCCATGTCCCCCCCATTAGTAAAGCTGTCCCCCGCTAGAATAATTTGAATTAATAAGAATGAATAATTTTTGAACAATGCAGTATTATTTATTGAAAACGCAATGTAAGCAGTGCTCATTATAATCGTGCAGTAATGTGCTTTACACATCTTTAAAGATTTAGCCCCCCCCATTCCTAGAAAGGGTTTAGTCCACACACACGTACACACCAATACCAGCCCCCGAATCTAGCGCTCAGAAGGCACGCCGATTTTTCTCCAGTGTCCATCCGCGGTACTGCAACAAAAATCCCATGGGGCCCAGAAAGCTTTTTTCCCATAGACCGCAATAGTAAAAGAGAAGCCTCTAAAACTGTTCACAGGAACCTCCAGCTGTAATCCCCGGCAATTACTAATCTTTGTATTCTATATTTTTAAGTCATGGACTTTATATCCGTCAAAAATGTTTTATAACGGCCAGAAAAGTCAAAGAAAAGTCTCTTTCTGGGCGTGACGTCACGGCTGACGTCACAGCCGTGTCCGTGCATTCCACAGATGTTTATATTAATATATATTATGTAATTATATTAATACATTAATAATATATGTAATACTATACATGTCATAATATACATTCATTAATATATTATATTAATACATATTATATTAATACTCGTTCTCATTGCCCCGGGGCATGATGGGAGGCCCCAGAGCATCATGGGAGGTGACTCAACTGAGCATGCTCTATGGGCCCCTTAACGCGGAAGTAGATCAGCTTTTATAACCATTGAGATGTTCAGAGGGTTAACCCTTGTGATGTCTTCGGCTCAAGGAAGGAGGAAGGGAAGAAGGGAGGAAAGGAGGAAGGAAGGAAGGAAGGAAGGAAGGAAGGAAGGAAGGAAGGAAGGAAGGAAGGAAGGAAGGAAGGAAGGAAGGAAGGAAGGAAGGAAGGAAGGAAGGAAGGAAGGAAGGAAGGAAGGAAGGAAGGAGAGAGCAGGAGGAAAGAAAGAAGGAAGGAAGGGAGAAAAGAAGGAAGGAATGGAGGAAGGAAGGAAGGAAGGAAGGAAGGAAGGAAGGAGGAAGGAAGGAAAGAGAGAAGGGAGAAAAAAGGGAGAAAACAAGGAAAGAAGGAAGGAAGGGAGAAAAGAGGAAGGAAAGAAGGAAGGAGAGAGCAGGAGGAAAGAAGGAAGGAAGGAAAAAAAGAAGGAAGTAAGTAAGTAAGTAAGAAAGGAAGGAAGGGAGGAAGGAAGGAAGGAAGGAAGGAAGGAAGGAAGGAAGGAAGGAAGGAAGGAAGGAAGGAAGGAAGGAAGGAAGGAAGGAAGGAAGGAAGGAAGGAAGGAAGGAAGGAAGGAAGGAAGGAAAGAAGGGAGAAAACAAGGAAAGAAGGAAGGAAGGGAGAAAATAGGAAGGGGAGAAGGAAGGAGAGAGCAGGAGGAAAGAAGGAAGGAAGGGAAAAAAGGAAGGAAGGAAGGAAGGAAGGAAGGAAGGAAGGAAGGAAGGAAGGAAGGAAGGAAGGAAGGAAGGAAGGAAAGAAGGGAGAAAACAAGGAAAGAAGGAAGGAAGGGAGAAAATAGGAAGGGGAGAAGGAAGGAGAGAGCAGGAGGAAAGAAGGAAGGAAGGGAAAAAAGGAAGGAAGGAAGGAAGGAAGGAAGGAAGGAAGGAAGGAAGGAAGGAAGGAAGGAAGGAAGGAAGGAAGGAAGGAAGGAAGGAAGGAAGGAAGGAGAGAGCAGGAGGAAAGAAGGAAGGAATGGGAAAAAGAAGGAAGGAAGGAAGGAAGGAAGGAAGGAAGGAAGGAAGGAAGGAAGGAAGGAAGGAAGGAAGGAAGGAAGGAAGGAAGGAAGGAAGAGAGGAAAGAAGGAAGGAAGGAAGGAAGGAAGTAAGAAAGGGAGAAAAGGGGAAGGGAGAAGGAAGGAAGAGAGGAAAGAAGGAAGGAAGGAAGGAAGGAAGGAAGGAAGGAAGGAAGGAAGGAAGGAAGGAAGGAAGGAAGGAAGGAAGGAAGGAAGGAAGGAAGGAAGGAAGGAAGGAAGGGAGAAAAGAGGAAGGGGAGAAGGAAGGAGAGAGCAGGAGGAAAGAAGGAACAGGAGAATGAGGTGATTTTGACCCAAAGACAGTACCAGGTTAATAGAGTTTAGTGATGCAGATCACGTAACAGCAGTGAACAAACTGAACACACATGAACCCTCTCATATCGTAAGACTAACATGATGAAACTTGGGGGTTCCTTGATAAATAATATTATATGAAATAGTTGTTGACCATGTCAATTATTTGTAGTTATAAACAGTACTTGAGTTATATTTGTATAATATATTACAAATAATAGCAGTGACCAAAACAGCTGCAGAAATACTGCAGGAATGACATAGCAGCAGTTAAATGCAGCCTTCTGTAAGCTTTAAATATCCACTGGGCTTACATCAAATACATCAAAACACAACAATAAAAACACTTTTCTGAACTTATCAATATGACTCTGTCCTTCACAGGATAAGTAACATGGATCACTGCAAAAACTCACAATCTTAACAAGAATATTGTTTCAAGTATTTTCACTTAAAATAAGTAGAAAAATCTGCCAGTGGAACAAGATTTTTTTGCTTGTAATGAGAAGATAAATCTTGTTCCACTGGCAGATTTTCCTACTTATTTCAAGTGAAAATGTACTTGAAACAGGTGAAAATTGTCAAATAAGTTATTTTTCTGGTGTTATTTTTCTGGTGATGACTCTAAATGTTGAAATAGCAGTAAAACCACATTCATTGATGAAATGACATAAGGGATGGAAAGGGAGAATTGCAGTTTTACAGGGGGGGTGATTTTGACCGTTTTCATTTCAGGGGGGGATGATTTTGACTGTTTTCATTTCAGGGGGGATGCCATCCCTCATACCCCCTCCACTCCAGTACTGGTTATAAATATGTCTTAGTGTTCTAACTATAGCGCACCAGCATCTTACCAGCTATACATTTTTATTTCAGGCAGACACTTTTGTCCATACCATACATCTGTGTAGCTTGTATTGTAACAGCAATAATAGGATGTACAAAAGTCATTGCGCTGGGCTTTATTTTGAAAATTGACCAGGTTCTATGCGCTCATCCAATGTCTTACAGTCTCTGCTTTTAATATATCCATCTCGGTCTGCAGCGTAACTTGGCAACCATAAAAGGGAATTGCCTGGATGAGTAGTTTTAGTGAATTAGAGTAATGTTTCTGAAAGCACTGAGGTGCATCTGACTGTATCACAAGTATTGTCTTCATGGGCTGTAATCTGCTGGAGTGCAGCGCACTCATCCCTGGACGTCAGCCATGCTGTCTGCTCTGCATGCTCTAAGAATAGTGTTATCCATTCATCCATTAACTATTCTGAATTCAGGTCAGGGGGTGAAGTATAGACGCCCAGATCTTCCTCTGCTCAGAACCTGCAGGGGGCGCTCTCAGCGTAACAGCTCAATGGACAGACACACGGATGTAGATAGAGACCGAACAGCTGACTGAACCACAGTGTTTACATCCATTACCAAACGTTTCTTTATTATATTTTACACCAGACGATACAACGTACAGCGTTGTTCAGTGATACAAACATTGTATATAAATATAGTCAGATAAAAATCACATTACCGTTCCCGCTGTATGTTTAAACCATGGATGTAAACACTGTGGTTCAGTCAGAGCGCCCCCTGCAGGTTTGGAGCACTTCCAGTTGTAGTGACCGGTTATGAAGCGTTTTTCTTTTGAAGATGGTTTCTTGTTTTTTATCGTTTTGTGCTTTGCATCGTTTCTCTATTTGCAGCGTTTGATGATGCTGCATTTGTCTTTGTTTTTTGCACCACGTTCCTCTTTTTGTACCTCGTTTTGAGTTTGTGAATTTGAATCGTTTCTGTACTTGAAGCCGTTTTCCTTAACTGAGACGCATTAGGCCGTTGCAGTGCGTTTGGCCCTTGACGGCCACCGTAGACTGACGATGTAGAGCAAGAGCAACACAAAAGGCAATTTATTGATTTTCTTATCTCACTTCTCATGGAGAAGAGCATTGGAGATGAGGACCAAGTGGGATTGTCTGAAACTAAATATAGTGTTTTCACCAAGTTATGTCTGCAGGAATGTTTCCTGAACTTCAGTTTCTATCTAACCAAACATAGGAGACAGAACCTGCATCAAAGATAACAAAGGCTGAAAGGGGAAGGGGCTGTCGAGCTTGTTAACCATAAGATCCATAATTCAGATGTTCCTTGTAACGGAGGACCTGTGCTCCCTAGATGTTGAACTGTTGGTTGTGTTTGTGTCCAGGGTTCCTCTGTGTTTCCTGCTGATGCTGATGCTGATGCTGATGCTGATGCCTGTGTTGTACTCAGCTGGGTTGTTGCAATGTTACAAAAGCAGCAGCACAAGCCTTCACAGCTATCTCTGGAGATTACACACATGCCTCTCTCTGCTACACTTTCAATTTATTTTATTTCGTTATTTTCTAATTAATTCATTTATTTAGTATCTATTATTTTTCTATTCAATTAAAAAAATCAATTCAAGGAGTAACATAACAACCCAACCAACAACCTTTAACATCTGCACTGACCTTTTGGTCTTTTTGAGCCCATGGCGTTTTCTGTATTTCATTCTCTTTAGGAAGTAAAAATAATAGCAACGCTGTAATAACAAAAGACCAAAATAGTATTACTGAGCATTTAGAGCAGGGGTGTCCAAAGTCGGTCCTCGAGGGCCGGTGTCCTGCAGGTTTTAGATGTTTCCCTGCTTCAGCACACCGTGATAAAAGTAGCTGTGTCACCAACAGAGTTGTCCAGACCTTGATTGTTAATTTGAATCAGGTGTGTTGAAGCAAGGAGACATCTAAAACATGCAGGACACCGGCCCTCGAGGACCGACTTTGGACACCCCTGATTTAGATCATGCCAGCCTTATGGAAGGCAGGCAACCGTGTAGGAACAGGCCGACACCTGCATGTAGGGTCGCCACCCGTCCCTTGAAATACAGAATTGTTACGTAATTGGGAATTAAAAGTTGCGTTCCGTATTGAACCAATACGGACATATATTATGCTCTTATTTATTGATGTCATAATTTACAAGTGAAGGTTGGAAAATTTGAATATATTGAAAAACTTAATTCGTAGTAATTTTCCCTAAAGGTGAAACAAATATATTATTTCCCACTACATTCAAAGTGAGATATTTCAAGCCTTTATTTGTTGTAATTTTGGTGATTATGCTCCCAATGTGGCAGGATGAGGCTCGACTCCAGAGGTTGGTAAAACAGGACTTTATTCCGAGACAGCGGAATTCAACTGGTAGAATAACTGAGCGTTGACAACTAACTGCTGACAACAGAAAACAAAACATGTCTTGCTAAGCAACCAATAAACACTTGTGACCACGCCCCCTTCCCTACAGTCCTGATGGGTGCGAGGTCCATAATTGTGTCCGCCACACAGCCCCCCCCCCCAGAACTCCCAGAAGGTTGTCCTGGAAGGACCATCAGGCCCTCACTGGTGGCTTAATCAGCCGACCATAACTGTACCACAACAGGAGCATCAGTCCTTCCTTCCTGTACCACAACAGGAGCATCAGTCCTTCCTGTACCACAACAGGAGTATCAGTCCTTCCTGTACCACAACAGGAGCATCAGTCCTTCCTGTACCACAACAGGAGTATCAGTCCTTCCTGTACCACAACAGGAGCATCAGTCCTTCCTGTACCATAACAGGAGCATCAGTCCTTCCTGTACCACAACAGGAGCATCAGTCCTTCCTGTACCACAACAGGAGCATCAGTCCTTCCTTTACCACAACAGGAGCATCTGACCTTCCTGTACCACAACAGGAGCACCAGTCCTTCCTTCCTGTACCACAACAGGAGCATCTGACCTTCCTGTACCACAACAGGAGCACCAGTCCTTACTTCCTGTACCACAACAGGAGCATCAGTCCTTCCTGTACCACAACAGGAGCATCAGTCCTTCCTGTACCACAACAGGAGCATCAGTCCTTCCTGTACCACAACAGGAGCATCAGTCCTTCCTGTACCACAACAGGAGCATCAGTCCTTCCTGTACCACAACAGGAGCATCAGTCCTTCCTGTACCACAACAGGAGTATCAGTCCTTCCTTCCTGTACCATAACAGGAGCATCTGACCTTCCTGTACCACAACAGGAGCACCAGTCCTTACTTCCTGTACCACAACAGGAGCATCAGTTCTTCCTGTACCACAACAGGAGTATCAGTCCTTCCTGTACCACAACAGGAGCACCAGTCCTTCCTTCCTGTACCACAATAGGAGCATCAGTCCTTCCTGTACCATAACAGGAGCATCAGTCCTTCCTGTACCACAACATGAGCATCAGTCCTTCCTGTACCACAACAGGAGCATCAGTCCTTCCTGTACCACAACAGGAGCATCAGTCCTTCCTGTACCACAACAGGAGCATCAGTCCTTCCTGTACCACAACAGGAGCACCAGTCCTTCCTTCCTGTACCACAATAGGAGCATCAGTCCTTCCTGTACCATAACAGGAGCATCAGTCATTCCTGTACCACAACAGGAGCATCAGTCATTCCTGTACCACAATAGGAGCATCAGTCCTTCCTGTACCATAACAGGAGCATCAGTCATTCCTGTACCACAATAGGAGCATCAGTCATTCCTGTACCACAACAGGAGTATCAGTCCTTCCTGTACCACAACATGAGCATCAGTCCTTCCTGTACCACAACAGGAGCATCAGTCCTTCCTGTACCACAACAGGAGCATCACTGTGAGCAGGACGCTGCGGGGAAAAAACAACAGTCTTAGGTGAACTAAAAAGTCCATCCTTTGCAGCATCGACAGGAGGTCTCAGAGTAGGGCGTCCACGACGGGGGACCTGGGCCGGGACCACAGCTTCATCCGCTACCGTGTGTGCGGGTTTCAGTCTATCTAGTGCAATGTGCTCTTTGCGGCCACCTAGGTCTAGCAAAAAGACCTTAGGGCCCCTCTCGAGCACTCTTAAGGGACCATCGTATGGAGGCTGTAGAGGAGAACGATGAGCATCATGCCGCACGAAGACAAACCGAGCTGACTTGAGCTCCGATGGGATGAATGTTCGCGGAAAACAGCGGTGAATGGGCCCCGGGGTCAAAAAAAATATTTTAATGCGAAGGAACCGCTTGCTGGGTGAATTTGCTGAGCTGAACTTTCAGGCAAAAATTCCCCTGGCACACGAAGCGGCTGACCGAACACGAGCTCTGCGGGCGACGCATTCAAAACTTCTTTCGGGGCCGTGCGCAAACCAAGCATGACCCATGAAAAGCGGTCCACCCAGTTACCATCCGAGAGCGCAGCACGCAGTGCTGCTTTGAGGGACCTGTGAAAACGTTCACAAAGGCCATTAGCTTGTGGGTGGTATGCTGTGGTACGGTGTACCTGCACTCCCAAAGCTTCTGCCAACGACGACCAAAGTTCTGAAATAAACTGGGGGCCTCTGTCAGACGTGATGTCAGACGGACACCGAAACATGAGACCCAGGCACCCAGGAAAGCCTGCGCACATCTTTTGACCCTGTAGAGGACAGGGGCACTGCCTCGGGCCACCTGGTGGTACGGTCCACCATGGTGAGGAGGTGCGTGTACCCCTGCGATGGAGGAAGAGGGCCCACCAGGTCGATGTGGACATGGTCAAACCGCCCGGCTGGAATCGGAAACGGTTCCAGGGGCGCCTTTGTGTGCTGGTGGACTTTAGCCCGCTGGCATGCTACACATGCGGCTGCCCACTCTTTAACCTCCCTGCGGAGGTTTCTCACAGTTTATGAAAACTCCAAATAAAAAAATCTCTATATTATGAAATCAATAAACAATTCAATCATCAAAATGATAACAAATAAAGGTTTAACACATCTTGCTTTGCATGTAATGAGACTATGTAATGTATTAGTTTCACCTTTTAAGTTGAATTATTGAAATAAATTAACTTTTACACCATATTCTAATTTTCCGACCTTCACCTGTAGGCTATAGGAGGCTAGTTTAGTTGCTAGTACGGTTGTCTGTCTGTACAGTCATGCAAATTCAATGCTATTAAGGCACTTTAAACTTTAAATCAAAGCATGTTGTTCTTTCATATAAAATAAATACATTTCTATGCAGTTTAGAAGTTTTGGGGATGTCCCTTTTTTTGGCGCCTGCACTGCTGAAATCGGGGCGTCCCTTATTCTGAAAGGTGGCAACCCTACCTGCATGTTACTTTGTTTCTGTGGTGGGTCCACAGTTTTCTTCCACCTTCCACTCTCCATCAGTCCCCTCAAATCAGTTTTCAGCTGGAGTTGCTCGTAACTGCTGAACAAGGGATTTATAAAATGAAAACCGCGAAAACAGATGTCCTCATGAATTAGTGAGGCGCCCATGAAAAATTAACAGCCAACCTAGGACATAAAGCCAGGGGGCTCGTGCTCATTTAATTTTTCCTTTAACATGCAATATGGTGCCAGCAGTCATTGTTTTCATGCCTTGTCCCTGTCCAGCTGCAGCAGGCCTACTTTTAAATGTGACAAATTAATAGTGACAGAAATGTGTCTGTCAAATAAATAACAGCAGAGGCTCTGGTATAACAGGCATCATTAAACCTGCTGATAAATGGATGAAAAGTATTTTGTATATTTTTGAAAAATTACCTCGTGTTCCAAAAGTTGTCTAAATTCAATTCAATTCAATTCAATTTTATTTATATAGCGTCTAATACAACAGATGTTGTCTCTAGACGCTTTCCAGAGATCCAGAACATGAACATAAACATAAACATAAACCCCCGAGCAATTATTACATAAACAATGGCAGGTAAAAACTCCCATAGTGGGAGAAAAGCCTTAAGCCAAACAGTGGCAATAAAAACTCCCCTTTAGGAGGGAAGAAACCTTGAGCAGGACCTGGATCATAAGGGGGGACCCTCCTGCCGAAGGCCAGACTGGGGGAGTCGGGGACGTCAGCAGCAGAGCAGGCAGGCGGAAGCAGCAACAGGATGATCAGAGGGGGGGCTATGAGATATTTATAATAAATAAAAATGGTAATGGAGAAGAGAGGAAGGGAAAAAGAGCATAAGCCTATAGCAGCATATCTACCACCAAGCTATATTTGAGATTAACTATTATAGTCTTGTTCTATAGTTGCAACTATGACTACTGACTCTAACACACTAGAGTTTACACTACCTAGAGATTTACCAACACCAGCTAGAGGTTTACTAAACAGTAACTATAGGCTTTACTAAAGAGAAAGGCTTTAAGTTTAGTTTTGGTGGAGGTGGAGGTGGTGTCAGCCTCCTTAACCCAGATTGGAAGTTGGTTCCAAAGTAATGGTGCCTGATAGCAGAACGCCCGCCCTCCAAATCTACATTTGGATACTCTAGGAACTACGAGTAAACCTGCACTCTGAGAACAGAGAGCTCTGCCAGGAACATAAGGCATTATCAGGTCTTGCAAATAATGCGGAGCTAAGCCGTTTTGGGCTTTATATAAGTAATAAAATTTTAGCCAATGGAGCGACGCTAACACTGGAGAGACGTGGTCTCTCCTGCTGATTCCTGTCAGTACTCATGCTGCTGCATTTTGGATCAGCTGGAGCCTATTCAGCAAATTACTTGGACATCCTGCTAATAACACATTACAGTAATCTAGTCTAGAAGATACAAACGCATGAACTAGTTTTTCTGCATCACTCTGCGAGAGGATTTTCCTAATTTTTGCAATATTACGGAGATGGAAAAATGCTATTTTACAAACCTGATTAACATATGGTTTAAACGACAAATCCTGATTGAAAACAACACCAAGGTTTCTCATAGTTGCACTAGAAGCCATCGCAACACCATCTAATCCCTTCCTAAGATGCTCTGGACCAAGAATGATAACCTCTGTTTTATCTGAATTTGGAAGCAAAACATTTCCAGACATCTAGTCCTTGATGTCCCTAAGACATACCTGAAGTTTAACTAACGGTTCTGTTTCATCCGGCTTCATAGACAAATAGAGCTGCGTATCCTCAGCATAACAATGAAAGTTTATGCCGTGATTCTGGATTATACTTCCCAAGGGCTGCATGTATAAACTGAACAAGATTGGCCCTAGCACTGAACCCTGCGGAACACCATAACAGACCCTCGACTATTCTGAAGAACATTCCTTGAACATTTTTTGAAATCAAGTTACTCGAGGTACTCTAGGAATCATTGCAGCCCGAAAGAGAATCTGAATGATATTCCTTACTGCTTGCTTCCACCTGTCTGTATACAGTAGATGCCCGTTGGATATCTGCAGACATCCTGACCTGCAGTCCCATCCTCTGACCACGTCTGCTGTCTACACCTGTTTATATAGTGGTCTCTGTAGTCCACCAATTTACTACCAACTTGTCTGTGTCTCTCCTTTCTCTGTTCTTCACATCTCTGATCCCCCTTTTCCTGCCTTGTTCAGTTGGCCTTCGACAGGAGGGTCCCCCCGTATGATCCTGCTCTTGCTCAAGGTTTCTTCCCTCCTAAAGGGGAGTTGTTCCTTGACACTGTTTGGCTTGAGGTGTTTCTCCAACAAGGGGAGTTTTTACCTGCAATTGTTTATGTAATAATTGCTTGAGGGTCATGTTCTGGTCTCTAGAAAGACCCTCGAGACAATGTCTGTTGTAAGAGTTGCTTTATTAATACAATTGAATTGAACAGTAAAATAACAAAATGCATAACATAAGTTGCTCGCAAAAGAACACAGAACCAACAGAATCCCTGTATAATAACGCTTGAAGACACACTCGCCAGATGCCCAAATCACCTCAAATGAGAAGTGATGGGAAAACTGACGTGGAGGCAGAGGCAGTTCTGGCTAGATTTACACCCAGGGTGAACTTATAGAACTCCCAGCTATAGAGTGGGCAATCTTTCTGTAAGATCATAGATAAACTACATGCCCATGGTGTTTATTTGAAAACATAAGCACTGTAACAGGATATTGCTTCTGTCACTCTAGTTATTATCCCGCTGTTGTGTCACAAAGGGGGTGCTGGTTCAGTTATTAATAATCGTCTTACAATTGTTATTAATAATTAATAAAGAAGATTACTTATCAATGAATTAATCAAAATGGGGCACCACCTTATTTTTCAGGAATATAATAACTAAACAGCAAAATCAGTCTCAAAGTAGCTGTTATTCCCTACGTGCCAGCCTGTTGCCAGAAGTGGCATTACAGAATAACAGTGAAGGAAGGAGTCCGAGCACAGACCATTGCAACCAGCAGCTCTGACAAATATGGATAAAATAAACACAAACAACTTATTTCATTCAAATTAATCAGAATGTATTTGTACAAGTGTTAAAATATAATAAAACAACACTTAGGATAAATTCTGATGGTTAAACTACACAAAAACAAGTAACTGACAGTTATGTGTGTGTGTGTGTGTGTGTGTGTGTGTGTGTGTGTGTGTGTGTGTGTGTGTGTGTGTGTGTGTGTGTGTGTGTGTGTGTGTGTGTGTGTGTGTGTGTGTGTGTGTGTGTGTGTGTGGTGGTGACTGATTCTCACGTGACTCAAAATGGTGGATGAGATTTCAAAGATAAGAGTGTGTGTGGGGGGTTAGTAGGAGAGGATGAGAGGAGAAAAGTAAAGCCCACGACACTAGAATAATTTCTGATTACCAGAAAAACAAGTTCTTCTGATGTTTCCCACACGGAGACGCACCAATGTGAAACTAACTTCGTTTAACTGGGAAATAAGGAAGGGCTTTGTTTTCTGTTGTGGAAGAACATGTCATCAAGATCCAGCAATGTGGATGCAACGGTAGGCAAACGATAAAATACACAAACACACTTAAACTAATAAACTCAGTTTTGACGGGATCAGCGGTCCGGCTCACAACGTAAAACTAAACTAGTTAAATGTGTTAACTATGTTTCTCTGCCCAGACACAAAACAGCCTCTTACATGGATCTTTGTAGTTGAAGAAAAAGGTGGTTTGGTCTGGCCGGTCAGCGTTCCCTGGTGAACAAAAGGGGGTTACGCTCAGCAGGGGATCCTGATAAGGAGCGGCTCTCTCTCACTCCTGGTCCTTGTCTCCTTGTGGATGAGTGGTGCATCATGGGTACAGCAGCTGGATGAGTGGTGCATCATGGGTACAGCAGCTGGATGAGTGGTGCATCATGGGTACAGCAGCTGGGCCTCCTTCAGCTCCAGGTCGGTCCAAAGGCGTTCACGTGGAGGCATGCAGGGTCCCTTGTTCGGCTCATCTGGGGCTCGGAACATTCTTGGGTCACTCGTCGCAGCGCTCCAGACAGACGTTTCTTTAATACAATTAACATACAAATATCATAACAATTAAATATCACATTTTTCGCCAGACCTGGCTTCGTGCAAAATTTGGTGACTTTTGGGGCACGTTTAGGGGGAAAAAAGGCCCTCATTTCATTGGAGAAAGAAAGAAAGAATAAAATAATAAAAAAAAAAATCCTACAGATACAATAGGGCCCTAATAATGCAATGCAGCTTATTCCCTCAAATAAATTATATTTCCAGGCCTCAACGTCTGACAGGAGTGTCTCCAGCTCACGGTCGATGTTTTTTTTTATTTGTTTTACTTGTTTTTCCAAGTTCCTTGTTAGGATGAGCGGTTTTTAATGGATATTTATCCTCATTATCATATTCAAATGGATCTACTTGAGGGAGGAGACAGGTGTTGTGGAGCAGAAGCTTCTTCTCAATAACCAGATCGGTGTCTTTAAAACGGAACATTTATTCTCCTCAAACAAGCTGCAGCTTACAAACGGGAGAAAATAACGGATCTTGCCTCGACATCTTCAGCACGCAGTAGAATCAAAGCTAGCGGTTAACACCCGCTCGATCATTTCCTGTACACTTCAAAATAAAAGCATTTCCCTTTGAAACCGGAAATAGGGTATTTTCAGTACAATCTCGATACTAACATAAGAACATTGACCATTTAACGTTTATCAGGACATGTTCACTTTACTGTAAATAGATGTAAATAAACTGTAAATACTAAATGTAAATGAACTGTATATACTGTAAATAATATAGTGCATCTTACACATTTTAACTTACAGCTTTAAGTAAACATGAATTATCTGTTTCAATCCCTTTTAATAAAACAATTCACAACAACAGGGAAGAGTGTTGTCGTCTCGCTCAATTCCACGTTGATTGTGATGTTCAAAGAAACGTGCGTGGATTTGGGCGTAGCACAGTTTTGAACATTGAATTTTTTTTTTTTTCTCCAGTGATGGAGAGAGACCGGTCTCTCCTCCTGGTGATGGAGGCCGGGACTTAATACGCAAGAATTCTACGAACGGATTCACTGTGAAATCCATGCACTCTTTGTACATGAGGCCCCTGTTCTTTCTTTATACCCAAATCCATAAATGGGAAGAAGAAATGCAGCATGAGGAAGTTGAAGTCTATTTGAGAGTGAACTTATTTGATATATCTGCTGCAAATATCCTGATTTCGGACGCATTCTCACTATATTTCCAGCTGAAGTGCATGAACTATTGATTATATAATTGATATCTGCGGTAGATGGCTGGATCAGCGGGTCGGAGGCTGTAAGTCAGCACTCATCCCTCGGTGCCCTTTTGGCTCCCACAGAGCATCCAGCAGGCCGGGAGCTTGCCCTTTAGATGCTGTGTCTGAGGTAAATTGTCAGAGGGCTCGCCCATCTTTTCTATCAATTTCTGAACCTTTTATAGGCAGGCAGCTCTGCTTTCATTACCACAGCCCCAAGTTCACACACAATCTTTTAGATTCAATTAGCTCAGATGCTCAGCAAAATATCGAAAGCCATTTTGCTGGAGAAAAGCCTCAAGGGAACAAGAAAAGGTCAGGCATCTGACTTCCTCTCTTAGAGGTATGCAGAGGCAGATGGAAGACGAGAAAAAAACATATCACGTTCAATGGACTTAAATGGCATTTCATTCCCTGCACCATAACAACCACAATGACCAAACTTCATTTCCCTTCAGAATATACACCGCCTGGAGCCACCAACTGTTCCAGTTTAATACTTAGAACAGCTGGCTTTTAATATCTCAAGTATATTGCAACTTTAGCACTTGATTATTATTCAGATTGCAGCTACTGCCCGCCCCACCCTGCAAGGGAGGATACTGTCCATGCTGTTGCGGCAGGAAGAACACCCACCTCGAGGTCTCTGAAAACCCTACATGGAACAGTAACAATTGTACCATGTAACACACACCCTTTTCATAAAAGAAAAGTGTTGCCTTTTGTCAGGAAGTGTAAAGAAACAAACAAACAACTATATTATGCATTCAAATCAGGCTTCCCTTCGTTAGAGTTCAGGGTCTTCCTGAGGATGACCTTGGTGGATGACCTTGGTGGATGACCTTGGTGGATGACCTTGGTGGATGACCTTGGTGGATGACCTTGGTGGATGACCTTGGTGGATGGCAGCTGTTCGGGGGGTGGGGGGAGAGGCTTGCTGTTAGTAGCAGAGGGCATTATGTTTCCTGGTACATTTTCAGATATGTGGATTTGTATGTGGATATTCATGGGTGTCTCACAGGGTCACACATTTACAACAGATATTACAGACTGATATCTTTTTTTTTTGTGAAACTTGTATCCCTTCCATGTGTACCGTTATCATCAGCTAGAACAGGGGTCGGCAACCCGCGGCTCTAGAGTCGCATGTAGCTCTTTAGCCCCGCCCTAGTGGCTCCTGGAGCTTTTTCAAAATGTTTGACCTTTTTTTTCCTTTTTTTCTTCTTTTTTTTCTTCTTTTTTTCCTTTTTTTCTCTTTTTCCTTTTTTCTCTTTTTTTCTCATTTTTTTCCTTTTTTTCTCTTTTCTTTTTTTTTCTTTTCTTTTTTCTAATTTTTTCTTTTTTCTCCTTTTTTCTCTTTTTTTCCTTTTTTTCCTTTCCTTTTTAATCACGACATTTCGACTTTTTTCATGAAATTTTGACTATTTTCTCGAAATTGTACTTCAACATTTATCTCGACATTTCGACTTTTTTTTCCTCAAAATTTCGACTTTTTTCTTGACATTTCGACTTTTTTCTCGACATTTCAACTTTTTTCTCGAAGTGCATAATGAAAAAAATATCTTCCCCCAGTTCTAACTAATATAGAAACATGCAGCATGTGTTGTCTTCATTCTAAGGCTGATACAAGACTTCTCATTTTTTGCGGCTCCAGACATATTTGTTTTTTGTGTTTTTGGTCCAATATGGCTCTAAAACATTTTGGGTTGCCGACCCCTGGGCTAGACAGCAAACAGCAGAGTTTGGATGAATTCATTGTTTTGCAAGTCTCAGGTTTTTATCCTCAAGTTCCAGGTCAAATCTCAAGTGAAGACAGGCAAGTCTTGAGTCCAGTTCCAAATCAGAAATTTCAAATCCTTTAAAATTCACAAATCTAAAACTCAGTCAAAGTTAACCTAACCCAAGTTTGAGCAGTTTAAGGGGATCTGTCAGACCTGTGGCCCGTTTGTTTTGGTCTGATTCAGGGGCTAAATCCATACAGTTGTTTAGTTTTTCCACCAACTTAAAGGGGACATATTATGGCATTTAATGTATATTTTAAACAGGCCTTGAATGTCTTAAAAACAATCTAAAGCTTGTTTTTTCTACATAAATCAGAAATTCAGTCTCTGGGCCATGTTTTTATTTTTTCCGCTTCTAAAGCCTTTTTCTGTGCTTCATTTTCAGGGCGGGGGGGGCTATGATAATGAGGCTCTGCGCTGATTGGCTGCTTGAATGACGTGTAGCAGGGGAGGAGACAAAGCGTCGCTCCGGGGAGAAGAGCAGCGGCTGCGTAGCAAAGCGTGTCCATGGTTCTGCGTTAAATCGACACGTACCTATGCCGTAGGCTCTGCGTTGGTGTAACGCGGAACCATAAATCAGCCTTTAGTCACCTCGTCTTCACACTAATTCACACAGGAAGATTGAATTGATTTCTAAACAGTTACACCACAGTTATTTACTCCGATTCCTCATCATTTCACTTCTTATGTACAAGACAAATGAATCATGTAACTGTAAAGAAATCACAACACTGAATTTTCACAAATGGCAACTTTATTGTTAAAATATATAAATAAAATGTATGCACTATTGCTGGCTCAGGAAGGACCGTGCGTCTTCTGAATGTGAACAGCTCCAGGTGCTTGAAAGATCTGAAACCACAGAAGAAAAATGTATTACGGTACTAATAGAGCCCCGAGCCCGGGGCTCCTCGACGGTCCGGTCCGTGAGCAGCCCCCGCAGCTCTGTATGCGGCGCCGGGGCTCCGGAGCTAAGCTAAATACTTAGCCTATGCAAAGATCATACAAATATAAATAACATTAAAAAAAAAGGAACTTACCGCTGACTCGTGTGCAGTTGCCGGGTCCGTGCTGTGGGAACTGATCCATTTATGAGGGTAAATGTCGATGCAAAATCTCATTTCTACTCTCCCTCGCTGTTCAAACAGCCACTGCTGCTGAACAATGGCGGACGCTCGAGCCGGCGTAGAGAGCTGGTGGTGGTCGTGGTTCCAGCAGCGGAGGAGACCGAGGGCGTGGTTTGCATTTTGGTGATGTAAAGAACATGCACAAATCCAAACGGCTCACAGAAACCACATGACACTGGGGGACTCTGTAAGGTGGGGGGAGCAGACCTTGCAGATTTTCATGGGGTATCATCTTTTCTGTGTTGGCAGGGTGAGGGGAGACCACTTTAAATATGTCAAAACAAGAAAAAACGTGTTTTTCATAATAGGCCCCCTTTAAGTTCTGGTGTCGGTTCATAAAATACAAACAAGAAAAGCAGAGTGTAATGATGCACTAACACTGCCCATAAACATTCACAAACCCTTATGAACATAATAAACCCACAACTCTTCACAGAACGCAACACAAAGCAAAGAACAACAATACCCATAATGCAATGCAGCTTAAATCGGAAGAAATGCCGCCAAATAATATTATTTTTTCAGGCCTTAACTTCTGACAGGACTGTCTCCAGCTCACAGCAGATGTTCTTTTAATTAGTTTTACTTGTTTTTTAGAAGGAAGGGAAGAAGGGAGGAGAGAGCAGGAGGAAAAAAGGAAGGAAGGGAAAAAAGAAGGAAGGAAGGAAGGAAGGAAGGAAGGAAGGAAGGAAGGAAGGAAGGAAGGAAGGAAGGAAGGAAGGAAAGGGAGGGAGGGAGGGAGGGAGGGAGGGAGGGAAGGAAGGAAGGAAGGAAGGAAGGAAGGAAGGAAGGAAGGAAGGAAGGAAGGAAGGAAGGAAGGAAGGAAGGAAGGAAGGAAGGAAGGAAGGAAGGAAGAAAACAAGGAAAGGAGGAAGGAAGGGAAAAAGAGGAAGGGAAGAAGGGAGGAGAGAGCAGGAGGAAAAAAGGAAGGAAGGGAAAAAAGAAGGAAGGAAGGAAGGAAGGAAGGAAGGAAGGAAGGAAGGAAGGAAGGAAGGAAGGAAGGAAGGAAGGAAGGAAGGAAGGAAGGAAGGAAGAAAA